>NC_051155.1:46988737-47116237 GCF_013339745.2 Dermacentor silvarum
TCTAAAAGACATTTCAGCACGAACATTGCTAACCCCGGTCTAGATTTCGTGGCTAAGCCCTTGCACCTGCAGTCACGTAACGCAAGGAGCCCATCCGAGCACAAACTTTCAAGGGTTTTCGATAGTGAGCGGGCGCGTTTCGGCATCTCGCAGCGCGGCGCAGAATCTACGGCGCGCATGGGTTTAAATTACAAAACTTATGGGTATAAAGTTCTCATAAACTTTTGACACGAAAGGTGCACTGACATTACCAAGGCGTGCTTTAAAATATTTTCCATTCTGGAACTTTATGGGGTTAATGTTCTTATAACTTGGGCCAACATGCGCGCACTGGAGCCCTCGTGTCCAAGGACGTTCCAGAAATGGAAGCACGCGCTCGCAATCTTCCACACACAAAAAATACTAAATATCACCGTGACTGTCGCTACAGCTGATAATTTTCGCCAAAGATTTTCAGGAAGCGTGCCCAATGTGATCGATCAGCTAACCAGGGCAGGCAAATAAAATATGGGAAAACAGAAGAAGTAAACGGCCTACGAGAATTTATCGAGTAAACGAGAATTTTTTTTTTTTTTTTTGCGGCCTACAAGGTCTGGCTCTCCGTGGCCATAGGGACAGTGGCCCTATGGATTTAAGCATAGCCCCCGCTGAAAATACAGGTATTTTCAGACCGCTTCTTCGCATGCGAGCTGATTGTGGAGATACATATCTGAAGAACCATTTGGAAAGTTGCCCCAGTAATGCCTCGTATTTAGGCCCAGATCAACAAAACCTAATTATAGAAATTTGAGGTGAAATTATCAAAGAAAGCCTATAGATGCAAAAGCAGGCTGCTTCTCCATACTTCCTGACGAAACGACGGACATGCTGGAATCGAACAGCCTACTGTTAGTGCATGCAAGGTACGTAAACAAGGATGCCAACGACACCGAGGGAGTGTCTTAGGTTTTAGCACCGGAATAAATGCCACTCTCTCATTGCGACTGCAGGTTCTATGTAAATGTGTACAAAGTGCTGCAGATTCTAGTCACCCTTCCTGCGACCACTGCCAGCGCAGAGAGAATATTTTTAAGAAGGGTTTACTAAAAAACTACTTGCGCTCTACAATATCTGTGGAACGCATGGTTAGGCTGGCGCTTCTATACACCCACAGAGATGTCGGCATCAACGTGTCCGAAGTCATTGAACGCTTCGCTCAACTTCCCCGCCGAGAGAAGTTTGTCCTGTAGATAGCGAAGCAGCAAAAATCAATGCAAGTAAAAAGCTATGTTCCTTCAGGTCCATAAGCTTTTAATTATGAAAACGTATGACTGTTCATTAGCTTTTAAAACCGCAGAAATTTTCGCCGTTATTCTCGCAGTTAGCATCATGATCAAAATTATCATGCGAATACAAAAATTACGAGGACATCAATAACCAATTTTGACCGACCTTGCTGATTGAAACCGCGGCCCACGCGGGCGTTTGCCAAAAACACACTCGGATATTGGATAGTTCAACTTGCCGCATCATGTGTGGCTTTCGTTTGTCCTTTTCTTTCCTTTTAGCTACCTGCTTTATTTCTTTTTTGAAACGAAGCAATACCCTCCTTTAATTTTGGGTGCAGAATAATTGTTGGCGCGGTGCAAGCAGTTAAATTACACATTTTCGAACGGATTTCTGCCTTATTCCTCTATTATTCTACCCATATGGCGCTGTCGCGACCGCCGCATGGCCGAGTACATATCACGATTTCTGCGATCATAGTTTTGTTCTTGCCTGGATCATTTGTCTTTCTGTGCGCAAAGTTTACTATCTGTGACTGCACAACATGTTTATTTGTCTTGTTTGACGCATTATATACAGTGACGTTTGCTTAAATACGTAGATTTATTGCAGACTTATACGTATCTTTAAATATCTTGTTGTGAGGTTTTGTGTATACAAGCAGTGAACTTGTTTCCAGCGACTCTTCTTGCCCCTTAGCGAGTTGTATCTTCGCATTTATTTTTTCCATTCTATCTTTGCATTTCTATCGTATATTTTGCAGAACTCCTACTTTTTATTTGTACTCACTGTTGCGAGTATAATCTCGGTGTAATTATAATACACGACCGGTTACAGCTGCTCCTGCGCAATCTATTGCAACGAAGGACAGCGTCATTGAGGTTCTTCCTGACCGTTGCATATGTACAAAAATGTAAACAAGGTTCTTGAATGACAAAGATTCATCAAAATATTCCACCTCAACTTATTCATTTCTTGGCCTTTACGTTTTTCATATCAGCTGCACACACTGCTTTGGTGGTTTCGAACTGATATAGTTCTAAAGTTCGTGTGATATTTTCTTTACTTATAAATAGACAAAAGAAAACGCGGAAGCATTGATATCAGTTACTTCTACCACAATTTTTGGGACATACTAATATATCCTTTTATGAAAAAATACATAGTTTACTTGACAGTGCGTAGCGTTCAATAATTCGTTTGCAACATCTAATACACAATATTGGCAATGCAGTTATTGTATATGCATTTGATCCGTCGACAAATTCTATAAGGAGGAGGCCGCGCCGCAACCCCCCCCCCCCCCCCCCGCTCCCTCCCGCGCTGCCTTCCCGCGTTGTTGTGTTCACGTGGGAGATTGAGTGGCAAGTTTCCCTTGCGCCCGGTTGCAAGATAGGCCTTTGGTGCCGGAGCGCAGCGTCGCCCTGCCTCCCTCCCTCCCTTCCATACCCCAACGTCCTTTCGCGCGACGGTCGCGTTTGCTTTCCGCCGTGCGTTCGCTCTCCGTGATAGCGCGCGTTCCCCGCACGCTTCCGCTCGGGCATACGGCGCGCGGCGACGATTTTATCTATACGGAACCTCACGGCGACGGCGACGGCACAAATCCGATTGAAGTGTCCATATAATTGCTATCGCAATAAAAAGCAACCCTGCTCTCCGCGCGTCTGCGCATGCGTGTCGCCACCAGTCAGCGCAACGTGGGATTCCGAGACGAAAGGGAACAGCGGCCTCAGAACGTCGGAATGACGGCTTGACAGTCGTGGGTATTCATGATAACTACAGCCTTTGCAAATCTTGCCTCTGAACGAAATTGTTCGATCCAATCATTGTTTTGTTCCCAGTTTTTTCGTTACCTAAATAAAAAATGTCACAGTTTCGCCCTAAGGGCGAAGCAATGAATGCGATAGCAACACAGCAATGTCATACAAGTAAGGTGAGCGGCTTTGGTAGCAATATGAATTGTAGTAAACATGAGCTGATTAAGTAAGCAGGTGTGCTGCGGCGTAAGTAGACCGACATGAAGAGAGACTCGATGACCACGAGAAGGCGCGTGTGAAACGGTGGTGTTGATGAGAAGCGCTGCCCGTGGGCAGCGCGTGCGAAGGGACACACCTGTAGAGCTGCACTGCCGATCCGGGCAGCATTGGCATCTGTAGCGCGCGTTGGAAAATGTGGCCTGACTATTACTAACCGTCTCTTATCTCCACACGGCTCTGACCTTTATGCGCATTCGCCGCTCAGTTTCCCTTGAAGCGATAGACCGCGCGTACCTTCGCCCCCTGCTGCGGCGTATATATCCGCTCGCTGCCAGCGTTTTGACGGTCGTTGTCTGCAGTCATTCAGTGTGATCTATTCATGTTTGTTTGTGCGCGCTCACACCACGCTTCTTCAATCTGTTAGTAACAGTAGGGCCACATTTTCCAACGCACGCTACACATGAAATGCTGCCCGGGTCGGCAGTGCAGCGCTACAGGCGTGTCCCTTCGCACGCGCTGCCCACGGAAGCGCTTCTCAGCAACACCACCGTTTCACACGCGCCTTCTCGTGGTCATCGAGTCTCTCTTCATGTCGGTCTACTTGCACCGCAGCACACCTGCTTACTTAATCAGCTCATGTTTACTACAATTCATATTGCTACCAAAGCCGCTCACCTTACTTCGTATGACATTGCTGTGTTGCTATCGCATTCATCGCTTCGCCCTTAGGGCGAAACTGTGACATTTTTTTCGTAATATCACGCTTTTCCTTTTTTTCCTCTCTGTTTGCCAACGCGGTCGCTTGAACTCCGGTGCCACGGCGGCAGCCGTGGTGCCGGGCGCCGACGCGAAGCGGCGGTCGTTGGGGTGTTGCGGAGCGCAGCGTAGCAACACCCCAAATTAAAAATACTGCTCCAGTCAGGTAGACTGCTCCCTCCCTGATAGTGAGATTATATTTGGATCATCAAAACAGTGATGTGTTTATAATACTACCGATCCCAACAGCAGGCTAGTCATCACCAGCCCAGCGTTTTCTCCGTCAACGCCTCCTCCGTTCCAATGGCGGCGACTAGAAAACATGGTACGCGCGAGCGGCGCAGCGTGGCGCCAGCGGTCGAGCGCTGTATCTACTAGCAATTGGAAATACGCTTCCGTCCCCTCTTGCCCTTCTAGTCTTTGGAAACACACAGATATAATTGCCGGCCCACCGGCTTTATTAAAGAAAGGATAATCGAATGCGCTATAGGATATTTATTGCGTTTCCTTTTTGCAGAAGCAAGAATGCACGTGCGCCAATTTCAGTTAGTGTGACGGTTACAGAGGGTGCGCCAGCCTGGTCCGGCCGAGTGTGTTCGCGAAGAACGGGTTATCAGAGTGCGCGGGCTCGTTTCCTTTACTGTTGTCTGCCCCGGCGGGCTGACCACCCGTAAAATGAGTACTTTTGGAACTTGAGAATGCCTTCACTAGGTTTAACAAAGTGGTTGTCTATGATAAAATAACAGGTAACCAGCAAACGGTATTTCCTTTTATTGCTATAGCAATTATGTGGGCACTCCAAGCGCATTTCCACCGTGGTTGTGGTCGTCACTGTGAGGCTGCGTCTAAAGTCCGAACACGGTAACATCGTCGCCGCGCGCGTACGTGTTCCCTAGTGGAATTACTGAAGGTAAGGTACACAGCCTCCCCCCCCCCCCCCCCCCCCCCCAGACAACACTCGACGTCCTCAGGACGTCCTCAAGTGGTAAAAACGTCCTCGCAGTTTTTACGACGTCCTCGGTACGTCCTCAGGACGACATTCACTGGTTCATCCTGAAAACATCTTCTGCAGGACTTTTTTAAGGATGTCTGATTGTCCAAAGAACGTCCACTGCAGGACCTTTTGAGGACATTTAGTTTTTATGTAAGAAGAGACCATGACATTGAAATTTTTTACGATTATTTCGGTTGATGAACGAAAAATTAGGGGCTATACTTCATGTGAGGTCGTTATTACGACCATCGAGCTCGATATATATATATATATATATATATATATATATATATATATATATATATATATATTCTTCTTTTAAGTGAACTCTGATCAACTGGTTTTGATGCCTTACGACTGTGTTTGATGGAACCATTTTTTTTTTGCAACTTGTATTGCTTTGAGTACCCGCGAGCGATAACAGTTGTGGGAGAGTCAACCAGCGAGGTATCCCACGATTATAGTGAACTAGAATATAGTTCACTATACCCACGATGTCAGCGACCAAGCCACCCCATTTACTTTCCTTGGGGCCACATTGGCACTTTTGATTTGAAAAGTCAAGCTAAGCCAGTCCAAGCCAAGCGCAGCATTGAATAAAAATATGGCAGCGGACAGTGGTAAGTCTCCTGTTTTTCGGGGTGGCAGAAAGCGGAACGTAGATTTGTGCGGGGAAGAAATGGATGCATTAGCACATGTTTACACTTAGCGAACAGCGTGGACAGGACCTTCATTAATTACATTGTGAATTAGACGGCTTCGCGCGACTTTGCCGCGGAGCTCTTTGTGTCGGATGGAACGGGTGCTGGAAATCGCGATGTCGCTTTGCCTGTAGAACAAAATATCACCAAAGCTATTGCCATAGGTTTGTGGCATGTTGTGCTTGGTCGCGATAGTGGACAGTTTCAAAGTTATGATTTCAGCGTTTCTGGCGATCGCTTCTCCATGGTTCAACGGCGCTGTAATGTCCCTCTCAGCCTCTCCGCTACCACAACTGCCTTTCCACGCTGCTTTTACCGACAAGAGCATTGTTGCAAACACCCAAGCAGTCTGAGATTTTAGTACTGGCGGGCGGCAAATATCGCGCTATCTCGGCCTCAAAGGTAGATGTAGTTGTACTTCTTTTTTTTCTAAATCTTGTCACGGCTAAGGAAGTGAAAAAAGTATTATTTGTTATGGAAGAAACGATTTTCCGAGTGGATTGATTATGCCATAAAGAGCAACATTCAATCAGCAGAGGTTGCTTTGGTGCTTCGTACAATAATTTTGTGCTGCAGTGCTTCCCAGTATGTGGCATAAACTGTTTTGTTTGTTATTTCTCTGTGTCCTAAGTTGTTTATTGACAATGTGCTGTTTATCATTTGTTTCAGTGTTCTCTGTTTTCGGACGAAGACATTTCAAGCGGTGAAGTCTCCTGGCTTTATCATGCTACTTTCAACCTTGACATGCGCCGTTACTAAGCGAAATTAATAAAATATGTTTGTGTGCATCGTTATGGGTCTACGTTTTCATTTCGTGTGGCCATATACTGAGCCCTGTGCAACAGGGCTCAAAAGTATGCTCTGTCAAGCAGTAAGTGCATATTGCAGTTTTAAGCCTGAATTTCTCACTTAGTGGACGAAAAACAGTGAACTTCAGTGAACAAAATAAAAGGATATTTACTGGGCGCAGCGAATGCCTAGATCTTCAAAATATCCTGAACGCGTACTGAAAAGATCCTCGAATGCTTCCTGAGGACGTCCCGAGGACGTGCCGAGGCCGGACATGTGGACTTGCAGTAGAGTAGCAGTCTGGGTCAGTTGGTACATACTGAATATTAAAAACCAGTCAAAAGACGAAGGACAGAGAAGAGACGTGGCACACACGACGACTGGACTAACAACTGTGCTTTATTGAAAAACCCCGTTTCTCAGGAAAACCCGGCGAGCATGTGCAGCTCAAAAGCCGACACCCACACACAAACAAAAGTGATTGCAAAACGCCACCTAGCTAACGCCAGTGCGATAGGAAACTAAGTTCCTTCTGCATCAGTGAGAGAGAGGTAAAACTGATGCAATTATCCCCTTGCAAATTGATATGGTAAGCTTCGAGAATTTCACGCTCCGTCTTGCCCTTGCCCCTACCAAGGATTTTAACATTGGAAGAAAGCGGGACGCAGCCGCATTCCCGACAATGGCGAGGCAGATTTGCTCCATCAGAGGTATTCCAAGAATTGTAGTGTTCTCGCAGCCTCTCATTAATACACCGGCCTGTTTGACCGATGTAAACTTTTTCACAAATCAGCGGAAGCTCATACACCACACGTGTAGCACAGGAATGTAACCGTTGTCATGACACGTGGGGGTTCTATTCCTGCCGCGCGCCACACGTGAGCAAAGGCCTGAAAGTTTGCAGGGAGCAGAAAAAAACAACGTTAACGCCCTGCCTCGCAGCAACTTTCTTGACGTTGTGGGAGACCTTATGAACATAGGGCATCACTTCAAGCCTTTTCCATTCAGCCGCCTTTGGGTCAGCCCTTTTTTGCTCTCGCCTCTTAATCTTTTGCAGCAAAGTTTCTGCCACTGCCTTCAAAAGCGCTTTTGGGAAACCAGCGGCCACCAAACGATCGAACTGGTTGTCAAAACTTAATTTTATGCTGTGGTGGCAACTCTTTTTCAAGGCATTTCGAAAACAATTCATAGCAATCCCTCTCTTAACGACCTTTAAGTGTGCGGACGCGTACGGTAACAACGCCTTTTTACTCCTCGGCATGAAGCACCAGCACACATGGCCATCGTCAAGAAAAGTTAGTTCAATTTCTAAAAATCTAATCGAGTGTTTAGTAGGCAGTTCATGTGTAAAGCAAAGTGCACTCGAACAAGCCTTAAAAACCGTTAAGACCTGTTCAACTACGACAGGCAAGGAGTCATTCGGTGAAAGATTTAAAATAATCAAGAAATCGTCAACATATCTGAAAACTTGGCACACACGTTTATCAAGAAGAGAGCCTTGAAGTATGTTGTCAAACTTCGCTAAAAAAAATCTTTTTTGTTTTGTTTGGAGCCTTGTGTCAGCGGCCATGAACTTCTTGCCAGTGTACGCCGCGTAGCAGAGAAAGCTGACAAAGATGAGAAGCAACGGTGTCTGTCTGAAGGGATCGACGCTCTACGCAAGGTAGATGGCAATCAACAAAAGCGCAGTAACCGTGTCCTTCACCGTGTCGTGGACGACTTCATCGATAACCATTTGACTCTACTTCAAGCGGACAAAGAGGGAGGGTTTGTGGTCCTTCCCACAAGCACCTTCGGCGAGAAAGCATTGACTGCAGTGGCCAAGAACTTCCAGCCTACTCAACGGAAGCCCTCAAATCTGAAGTCTTCAGCTGTTAGTTTCCTAAAGGCCAATAATTTGTTAACACTGTCTCAAAAGCTAGGTGAAGAAATGCAAAGGAAATCATCTCCAAGTGTTCTTCACTGCAAAAACCCACAAGGTTGAGTGCCCGTTAAGGGCTATCGTTACAGAGGCAGGCACGTGGCAGAAGGTTGTGGGTCAGTTTTTGCAGCTTCACTTGCAGTCCCTTTCCGTTCCGGACCCTTACAGTGTAGTGAATGCTTCGGCAGTAGTTGAAGTGCTCAGCAATGGCAGTCCTGGTGCCAACAGTGCCTTTTCTGTGGACATAGAGGACTTGTTTTATAGCATACCTCATGGTGAACTGTTTGCCGAGGTGCGTGAACTGATTGATCAGAATGGCCTAGTCGCCTTCCAAAATGCTTGCGGCGTCTCTGTTGATACGTTCTTGGAACTATTAACAGTGTACCTTTCCTCCACCGTAGTAGTTTTCAAGGACTCCCTCTTCATACAGAAGAAAGGAATCTGTATAGGGGCTAGCGTCGCACCAGTCCTATGCCAAATATTTTTAGCGAAGTTTGACAACATACTTCAAGGCTCTCTTCTTGATAAACGTGTGTGCCAAGTTTTCAGATATGTTGACGATTTCTTGATTATTTTAAATCTTTCACCGAATGACTCCTTGCCTGTCGTAGTTGACCAGGTCTTAACGGTTTTTAAGGCTTGTTCGAGTACACTTTGCTTTACACATGAACTGCCTACTAACCACTCGATTAGATTTTTAGAAATTGAACTAACTTTTCTTGACGATGGCCATGTGTGCTGGTGCTTCATGCCGAGGAGTAAAAAGGCGTTGTTACCGTACGCGTCCGCACACTCAAAGGTCGTTAAGAGAGGGATTGCTATGAATTGTTTTCGAAATGCCTTGAAAAAGAGTTGCCACCACAGCATAAAATCAAGTTTTGACAACCAGTTCGATCGTTTGGTGGCCGCTGGTTTCCCAAAAGCGCTTTTGAAGGCAGTGGCAGAAACTTTGCTGCAAAAGATTAAGAGGCGAGAGCAAAAAAGGGCTGACCCAAAGGCGGCTGAATGGAATAGGCTTGAAGTGATGCCCTATGTTCATAGGGTCTCCCACAACGTCAAGAAAGTTGCTGCGAGGCAGGGCGTTAACGTTGTTTTTTCTGCTCCCTGCAAACTTTCAGGCCTTTGCTCACGTGTGGCGCGCGGCAGGAATAGACCCCCCGCGTGTCATGACAACGGTTACATTCCTTGTGCTACACGTGTGGTGTATGAGCTTCCGCTGATTTGTGAAAAAGTTTACATCGGTCAAACAGGCCGGTGTGTTAATGAGAGGCTGCGAGAACACTACAATTCTTGGAATACCTCTGATGGAGCAAATCTGCCTCGCCATTGTCGGGAATGCGGCTGCGTCCCGCTTTTTTCCAATGTTAAAATCCTTGGTAGAGGCAAGGGCAAGACGGAGCGTGAAATTCTCGAAGCTTACCATATCAATTTGCAAGGGGATAATTGCATCAGTTTTACCTCTCTCTCACTGTTGCAGAAGGAACTTAGTTTCCTATCGCACTGGCGTTAGCTACGTGGCGTTTTGCAATCACCTTTGTTTGTGTGTGGGTGTCGGCTTTTGAGCTGCGCATGCTCGCCGGGTTCTCCAGAGAAACGGGGTTTTTCAATAAAGCACAGTTGTTAGTCCAGTGTTGCGTTGCGCACCGCTTATCAGCCGGCACCCAAGTCTGGCTCATCTGTTCCGGACGATAATCTGTTTCGCGCATGTGCGCTGATGTTTTCCCTCGCCCTTTGATCACGGCGTTCCTTTATAAAGGACTGCGGATCACGCCGTTTGCGGCTTCTTTTGTACACCTTCTTTCGGCAAGCATGCCGCATTAAAACTACGTTCTTCCTTCTCCCGGCGTCTTCTTCTCCCGGCTTGGAACCGAACTCGGCCAAACGTAACAGCTGGTGGCAGCGGTGGGATGGCGGACCCCCGGGAGCGCTGCGGCAGCAGTCGGTGAGGCTTTGGCTTTGTACTCTGGTACGCCGAGTGTTATAATTTCCAGTCAGGGAAATAGGAAAGGCGGCTTAGAGGACTTTTGTCACAGTTACGGTAGTGAACATGGATTTGAATAGCTTGCTAAAGGTAGATTTGTTGGCCGTAGCAGACGAGCTCGGCTTAGAGCTTAGCAAAGCTATTCGGAAATCCGAAATTGTGGGCAAAATTTCAGCCTGTGGGGCGAGTGCCGACGAAATTGCTGAAGCAGTTGATGAAGTGCAGAGGAAACGCAAAGTGAGAGAAAGAGAGGAGGAACTAAAACAATGTCAATTGGAGCAGCTAAAGCGGTCTCTGACCACTGAGGCAGAGCCGAGAGCCGTCAATTATGACATGAGAGGTTTTCTTCAGCCTTTTGTTATTGGTAGTGAATTGGGGCTCTCTTTTTGACAAACTTTGAGCGCACTTGCACAAGAATGGGCTTTGAGCTGACGTCCTGGCCTCAAAGACTTCTGAGTTTGTTGCCGGCGGAAGCCGCAGAAATTCTAGCTAGGTTAAATGCCGAAGAAGCGGAATGTTACCAGGACGTAAAAAGGGCCTTGTTAGCAAAGTACAAGTTGTCGCCTGAAGCTTTCCGGCTTAAGTTTAGGAAATCGGTTAAGAAGCCGAAGCGAAAGCTACTCAGAGTTCGCGTACAGGCTAGCAAGCTTCCAAGAAAATTGGCTAAAAGGTGCTGACGCGTTCGAGGACAAGGCAAAAATGTTTGAGGAAATCTGCCTAGAGCAATTTTGCTCGACGCTTCCTGAAAAACTGAGGGAATGGATTCTCGATAAGCCAGATGTGAGGACGGCCCGCAAGGCAGCAGAGTATGCAGATGACTACTGCGCAAAACGCCGTTCTTTTGACGCAGAAAGAAACATGCGAGGCGCACGAGGCTCTACAGCAGAGCAGAAGGAATTTAGAAAATCTGAGAAGAAAGATAACAATACCACAAAGCAGGAATCTTTGGATTCACAGTTAAACCAATCTTTTGAGGCGCGGAAGCCTATCGTATGCTTCAAATGCCAGAAACCAGGACACGTAGCTGCGGGGTGTCGCGTTCCAAAGGTATCGCCGATACAGTTCGTTATGGGGCAGGGCGAAGATTTGCTGCAACCTTACCTACATGACATGGAAGTTAACGGCCGAGAATGTAAGGTCTTGCGCGACACAGGTGCAACGTATGACGTGGTGCACTCTTCCCTAGTAAATTCTGGTGACTTCACAGGTGATTACGTGTGCTTAAGGCAAGCCTTGGAAGAAGGCACCCTGAGCTTGCCAGTAGCAAACGTAACATTGAAAGGGGCGTTCGGTGAAATTAAGACCGAAGCAGCTGTCTCGGATAACGTAATGCCTCAGTGTCCATATTTGCTATCAAACAGAACGGCAAACGAATTGCTGAATGCAGGCGTAACACTTGATATGAACCCTGTAATGGTTGTCACGAGGTCGATGGCGAAAGAAACTGCCGCTCACCAAGAGCCGTCGTCACGCGTTGTCAGTGCCGAGGATCAAAAACGGGGTCAATCAGATAATGGCGATGAGGCAAGCTCAGACACGCATGAATCCGCCCACGAGGAAGGCGAACAGGCACCGTGTTTCATTCCACCCACGAGTTGCGATTTTCAGGCGTTATCTACCGTCGACAAAGCCACGTTGATCGAAGAACAGAAAACGGATTTAACCTTGACAAAATGCCGTCAAAGCGTCGCTAAGCAAGGTGCAGGCAGTGGCTCGTTCCATGAAAGAAATGGCGTTTTGTACCGCGACTTTCGGGGCAAGAAAGGCGCAAGCGCTGACCAAATCGTGGTCCCTCTAAAGTACCGCGAGAACATACTGGAACTTTCCCATCGGGCAGGCTGGTCTGGTCATCTCGGAATTACCAAGACAAAAGCGAGGCTGCTAAGCGAGTATTACTGGCCAGGCTGTTTTAAAGATGTGGAGGAGTTTGTTCGTAGTTGTGACGTTTGTCAGCGAACTGGGAGACCACACGAGAAACACAAGGCCCCTATGACTGCAGTTCCTATTATTACTGAGCCGTTTCGTCGAGTCGTAGTGGACATTGTGGGGCCCTTGCCAGTGACGAAGTCGGGATATAAATATCTTTTAACGATGGTGTGCCCTGCAACTAAATTTCCTGAGGCAATGCCGCTGCGCTGTCTTGCATCAGCAGAAATAGTAGACGCCCTCCTTTTGATATTTTCCCGCGTGGGTTTTCCGAGTGAAATACAGTCGGATCTCGGCAGTGTCTTCACGAGCGAGTTAACAACGACCTTTCTTAACAGGTGCGGTATCAAGATACACCACAGTTCTATTCAACATCCGCAAAGCAACAGTGTAGAGAGGGTTCATTCTGTAATGAAGCGGGTATTGCGGGCTTTGTGCTATGAGAAAAAAAAAGAATGGGACGCCGCGTTACCAGCTATGCTTTTGCCTTACGTTCGGTGGCACATGAATCGACAGGTTTTAGCCCAGCGGAGCTCGTGTACGGGAGGGCGCTGCGCTCCCCGCTTAGGCTAATTCGTGAAAACTGGGAAGAGAAGGGTAGCGACCCGACTGTGGTCGAGTACGTTTGCAACCTACTGCAGCGCCTATACGACACGCAGGCTCTAGTGGAAGCTAATATGCTTGAAGCTCAGACAAAAGCAAAAAAAAACGCTACGACAAAAACAGCAGTGTGCGCCAGTTTCACGAAGGGCAAGAAGGTGCTCATGTTGCGTACTTCTAAAGCTAACAAGTTGGAGGTACACTGGGAAGGCCCCGGTACGATACAACACAAACTTTCAGACACAACTTACGGTTGTTAAACTGCCAGGTCGTAGGAAAGAAATACGTATCTATCACAGCAACCTCATGAAGCCCTATGTAGAACGTGTGCCGGTTGTGAATTGGTGTTAAATCAACCTGAAGAAGTAGAAGCTGAACTTCCTGACATTCCCCGTGACATGACTTGTTTTTCTGTGGATGAAATCCTTAATTTGACAGCAGACAGTGCTGCTCTAAGTGAAAGCCAGCTTAACGATTTAACAAATTTGATAGCTGAGCACAGACACGTGTTCTCAAAGGTACCCGGTCGTACCACTCTGACGACTCATGATATTGAGCTTACACCAGAAGCGAACAACCCAACGTTGCACAACAGGAGATGTAAAGCTTACAGATGTTCACCGCGCCATGAAAAATTGATGAGGGAGGCAGTTGATCAAATGCTAGAGCTTAAAGTGGCCGAACGAGGTGAAGGAAGCTTCATGTCCCCAATGATAATTGTAGAAGCTAACGGTAAAGAACCGCGGCCGTGTATCGATTACCGTAAGCTTAACTCTGTAACTGTTACCAAAGTGTATCCCTTACCGCACATAGAAGACTGCCTTGAAAAGGTGAGCAAAGCTAAGTTTATCTCTACGCTCGATTTAGTGCGGGGGTACTGGCAAGTGCCGCTAACAGAGCGAGCGAGTGAATTGGCTGCCTTCGTGACGCCTTTCGGCACGTTCCGGCCTTTGGTTCTTCCCTTCGGTCTTAAAAATGCCCCCTTCGCCTTTTCGAGACTCATGGATCAAGTGCTAGCTGGAGCGGAGGCATTCGCACTACCGTATCTCGACGACATCGCAGTATTCTCAAATACTTGGCCGGAGCACGTGAACCATTTGCAGGAGGTTCTAAGTCTCCTTGGCGAGGCTGGCCTAACTTTAAAAGCCCAGAAGTGCAAGTTAGGTCGCTCAGAAGTCTGCTACCTAGGTCACAGATTAGGTCAAGGACATCGAAGTCCACTTGATTTAAAGGTTCTGCCAATCAAGGAATTCCCTCAGCCGAAAACGAAAACGGAGCTCCGTACTTTCTTAGGGATGGTAGGCTACTACCAACACTATATCAAGTGTTTCTCGCAGGTTGCTAGCCCCCTTACAGATTCGCTGAAAAAAGACGCTCCTACACGTGTGCAATGGGACGAAGCAAAACAAGCGGCCTTTAATTCTTTGAAGGTAGCTCTCACCGCAAAGCCCGTCCTGGCGAGCCCAGACCACTCGAAACCTTTTCTTGTGCAGTGTGACGCAAGCGAAAAGGGGATAGGTGTAGTTTTGAGTCAGGAAGACGAGCACGGGCATGAGCATCCCATTTTGTATGCCAGCCGAAAGCTGTCTGCTCGTGAACAAGCTTACAGTACCATAGAAAAGGAATGCGCGTGCCTCGTTTGGGCTGTAGAAAAACTTTCCTGTTATTTGGCTGGAGCAGAATTCATTTTCATTACAGATCATCGTCCGCTCACGTGGCTTCAACAGATGTCCAACAAAAATGGCAGGTTGTTACGTTGGAGCCTCAGTTTGCAACCGTACGCGTTTACGGTTAAACATAAGAGAGGATCACTGCACGCAAATGCAGATGGTCTCAGCAGGGCTTTCTCTCCCTCGGCGCCGGTCGGCCTAGTGGCACCAAAGCCTTGATTCAGTATTCGCATAGAACCGTAACTGTCGCAAGTCCTCGACAGCCAATTTTGTTCCGATTGGAAGGTTTCCAAAACACTCTGCGTATGAGGGTCTAGCCTGGCCGCACTCGGCAGTTGTTTGCGGTGTTTGCGGCGGTGCTTGCTGTATCGCCTATGCCCAGGACCCTGGCCCGGGATTCGTGCCCTCGGCGTCGCCTGCAGTTTCCTGCCACGCCATGCACTCCACATTTCCGCACATCGGCCTGAGACCACCGGACCCTGCGCGCGTCCGTAAAGGACGCATCCTTCGACTTGAAAACCGAGCACCGAGTCATCTGTCCTCGGACGGTCAGACGTCACTTCGCCGGATCCTTGAACATCGGTCGCCTAGTACTTTGGCGCTTCTGTGCACCTCGGACCTGACCATCAAGCGCGCAGCCGGCTGAACTGGCGAAAATCTCCGAAAGTGCCGTTACATCGAAGTCTTCGATGAACCTTTCGCAAAAACCAGTGCGTGTGAAGCCTTCTTTACCCCCTTGGTGCTCTTCCGTGGGGAGGGGCTGTTGCGTTGCGCACCGCTTATCAGCCGGCGCCCAAGTCTGGCTCATCTGTTCCGGACGATAATCTGTTTCGCGCATGTGCGCTGATAGGAGATGAAACAACAACAACAACAACAACACAACAACAACAACAACAACAACAACAACAACAACAACAACAACAACACAACAACAACAACAACAACAACAACAACAACAACAACAACAACAACAACAACAACAACAACAACAACAACAACAACAACAACAACAACAACAACAACAACAACAACAACAACAACAACAACAACAACAACAACAACAACAACAACAACAACAACAACAACAACAACAACAACAACAACAACAACAACAACAACAACAACAACAACAACAACAACAATAACAACAACAACAACAACAACAACAACAACAACACAACAACAACAACAACAACAACAACAACAACAACAACAACAACAACAACAACAACAACAACAACAACAATACACACAACAACAACAACAACAACAACAACAACAACAACAACAACAACAACAACAACAACAACAACAACAACAACAACAACAACAACAACAACAACAACAACAACAACAACAACAACAACAACAACAACAACGAAACCTGTTAGGTGGGCTCTTGGTGACATCTGTTTTGATAATAATAATATGAATTAATGTGAAAAAAATAAAGTCATCTATGCATCTCTGGAAAGATCTCACGTTTTATAGGGATTGGCTGCAAGGGCACATTCTCGTCGATTAAGTTCAGCGCACGATAGCTACTTCTTTACACTATAAAGAAAGTTGACGCCCTTTGGGTCGTGTCCCCAAACATTAATTGTCATTTCTTTAACTCTGTGAGCCCTAGTCATGAAAGGCTTGCGCGTTATCAGCGTGACACAGCATTCTCGGCAGGAAAGTAGCGAGCACTGATTTTTCTAGAAAGGAAACACAAGGCAGAGTACGATTATTGTTTGGGGACAAATAAGACCCAAAGGTTGTAAACTTCTTTTATAGTGAAGCAGGGCGTCACTGAAACTTTATACCCGCATAATATCGCGCTTATTAGAAGTTGGGGTGATTACTTTTTTTATTGGTAAATTCGACGCAGGACGCAACTCATGCCAAATTTTGCAATGTGTCACGTTAGATTATGGCTGTGAGAGCTTTCCACGTAACTGCTACCAATCAATAAAACACAATCGGACTTGTTTCCAAGATCTGCTTTCGTAATAATAAGCCTAAGTAGATTTAGCAGGACACTGATGGGCTGCTAGATTTGTTGGTAGCCAGGAAAATTGGACGGCATCAGTGATGTAGTTAACAGCCGTGACGTTTTTGATACGCAAAGACACCGAGAATTCCGGATCACATTTTTCTCGTCTAGCCATTTGACTGGTACTCACTAATTGAAAAAAGTAAAAATCATTAACGTTCTCGAAGAACAGGTGAAGATCGATGTGTACATCGCGTGAAGCTGAATAATCACTACACTGCGCTCACTGCTGGAATGATACGACTTGTGGATTTCGTTTACAATAAGCGTGCTTTTCTGCATATCGACTCGCAATGCGGAGAAGCGAATTTATGGATGGAGGCGGCGAGAGTTGCTTGGCGGGCTTGCTTCTCTGCGAGCAGATGGCGTTGTGCGTCTGACGGTATTGGTCTGGTAGGTCACGTCGACAACATGGCGCAAAGTGGGACAGGCACCGTCGTGGTGAGGTAGGAACTTCGCTGAGGAACGAATTCTTCAAGCCGATAATTCTTCAAGAGGTTCGTTGAAGAGCGGCACGTATGTACCTATTGACCCATACTCTGTGACCCAAGTTGGTCCGATGGCTGGTTTCAAACTGCCTCAGCACATCTGGCCGATGCGCTACCTATTCGACCTCGAACTACCCAATGACCCAAGGTAGAAGGGAAAACGGTTAGATACAAACATAGGTATATAGACAGGAACATACATAGATAGCTAGATAGGTACTTGGGCCCTGGAAGCTCTGTGAAGTAAGCTAAGAATGCTAACGCAATAATACTTACTTCCGATTCTACGCCTTTTGCGTCACTAGCCCTCCGTTATTGGTCAGTCAGGCAGCGCCAACTTCGCCTTTCTGCCACGTGATGTGACAAAACCGCAAACACTCACCACATCAAAGTGTTGTGTACGCGTTCCAGACCCAATAATATGTCGAAAAAAAAAAAAAAACTGATCTGGGCCCGAATCCACAAAAACGTTCTTAGGCTAAAACAGTTCTTAAGAACCGATGCCAGCCAACGGCAATGCTTGACATTTTATAAGCTACGGCAGCCGGTCAATGAGAAATAGCACTTACAAACAAAAAGCTTTTTGAATTCGGCCCGTGTTTTTCTTTCCTTTTTTTTTTCCGGTATAGCCGGAGGCTGCGCCGTTTCGAAAGGAATAGAATATGGCTGCCCGCCGTTCGCTCTAGCACTGGCTACTCGAAGCGGGGAGAATGCATTTATTTGCGTATAAAAAACAATTTGCCTAGCTGTATAACGTTGTTGAGCCCTTTTGACACGTATTCACCATCGCTCTACTAAAATGTCTTCGCTGAGGATCCGTTTTAGTGGCATTTTTAACTTTCTGGTAAAAAAATTCATTCACTTAATTCTACTGGCAGATTTGGAGCACCTTATCGAGCCGAGCTCGCGCAGCGCAGCAATAGGTGACAGCGCCGCTGAAATTGATGGAATGCATGCCATCTGGGAGATGCAGGACAACTCGGGCACCTGTTTGGAAGATTTCTGTCATGATCGTTGATTTGAAAACGTTGCTGAATGCCGCTCTCTATGCGCCACTGATGACGTACGTGAGAGGCACCATAGTCCAATAAAGATGGCGCCTCTCCGATATGCTCTTTTGGATTTTCTTGGTTACAAAAGCATTGCTCTCGCTATGAACGATGAATTCGTTATCACAGGTGCCCAGTCTTTCACTCTAGCTCGCCTATACAGTTTCTTCTGGTGCCCCTTTAAGGGAGTACTGATACAAAATTTTGTCTCGTCTTTTTTCTTCCTCTTTAATGGGTTGCTGTCTATCCAGAAATTACCTTTCAAATCTTGGTTCCTCCAGAGGTGGGGGAGAAGGAAAATCGGACGTGGTGGTCACGTGGTCATTTCGTATGCTACTCGTGCGCACGAGTAGCTGAGTGCACCGAGCTGAGTGCACCGAGCACTCGACAGCGAAGGGAGAGGAGTTCCTTGCGTTCTCGCAGAAGCGACAGTGGAGGACCAGGCTTTAACCCTTGTCAAATGCGGAGAAGCGCAGAATGAAGCAGGATGTGAGGGCTGATTTCCACACTTTAGATGACACCGTCATTTTGTGTCTTTTAACGGCTATACGCTGGGCTTACTATTTGTGTAATGTAAACAGCTTCGTTCTTCACGTCGGGTGTATAGTACTGTATCCGGCGCTTGTTTTCAACCTGTCGTATTAAAATATGACATAATGTAATGATTTGACACGTTCCAGGAATAAAGATCATTATACCACAGGACTTTTTCGCTTTGTCAACGGCTTGGTCGAGTACTATAATGCTCTGCCGGAACATCGCTCACAAAGTTCGTTGACCACTCCGTATCTGCCGCTGGTGTTTGACCTTAGGCCCACACAGGCACCCGCAGTCGTTGCAAGTAGTTGGTCTTTTATAGGTGCGATAGGCTTCTAGCGGCATTCTTGCGGTTGATTCGGTTATATCTCGGTTTCTACCAAGATAATTTATTTATCTTAAGCAGAGGCTCAAATTGGCTTACAATAAAGTAGGCACGTAAATACCAGCCCCCTTCCTCCTGTTTTACTCCATCGCTTCTAGCGTTAATCTATGCTTCCGTGCTAGCACGTTCGTGTATGCGTCCTCTAGCGCAGGTTACCGTATCCGAGCGTGCAGAAAAGAGCCAGGCCTCGCGCCCGTCTTACGCAAGAGCACAGCGGCGCGCGCGCGCGACCCGGCGTTTGCCACGCTCTGCGAAACTTTCCGAGTCAAACACGAGCTTCCTCGACAGGTCAAAAGCCGAGTTCGGGACACACGCTTGTGTTAAGTACGAGTTCAGCCGCGTTCTTTTTTTTTTTTCTGCTTATTTCTGGGGAAAGGAGAGAGGGAGAGAAAGAGAGCTGGCAGTTCTCGAGGGGAAGCGCAGGAAAGCGAATCGGAAGCACAGGCGGAAGAGCGAATGCGGCCTCGCCGCTGGTGCGGGCGTCAGCAGCTCCCTTTTTTGCTGCCCGGTGAAGCCGGCGCAGTCGGTGGCTCTCGGTCTTCGCTCGAGCCCGGGCTGAGTGGGAGAAGTAGCTGGCGAACGAGAGAGAAACTGAGTGAGAGAGGGCGGGGCGAGAGTAGAGCGGTGTTGTAGGCAGGGTCGCGCGACAGGCGGGCGGCCGCGTCATTTCTGAAAGAGCGGAAATTGAGACTGCTCCGGGCTTCAGCCCGCGACGAGGCTCGTCGCTCGCATCGGCACCTCGATGTCGCGCTGCGCCGAGCCCTGTCGTCGACCCCGCTTTGCCCGCTCGCTCGGTGCCAGCGCGGCATCCGAGTCTTTCCGCAGTCGTTGGGCACCACTCTCCCCCACCCCTTTTGCATCGTGCTCTGAGACTTTTGTTTGATCCTCGCGTGGGCTTCGCTTCCTAGACCAACGCTTCGCTATTTTACTGGCAGTTCTTGGTTCTCCTATTTGTTATGTTTTTTTTTTTCGTGGTATTTCCGTGGCATGTGGGTGACGCAACGTGGCCTTGCGCGTTTTTGTTACACCTCTCTCATTCGCGTTCTTGTCTCCGACGTTACCGCCTGTCGGGAGGCATCAGTGAGAGGGCCAGTCAAGTGTTTCAACTGTTCGCTTGGCTCTCCTTTGCCTCCCGTGCTATGGATAGCGCGCCATGAAACGTGGGCGCACATTGCCTGCAGGTTGCGCTACGCCGTGTGACACGTCCGCCCGATTGCGTATAGCGCGAAAAGTGGCTGGGAATAAAAGCGGATATGGATAGCTTGCTACGTGTAATCTATACCGCGTGTCCTAGCGTTAGCAAAGCTGTTCAACGAAGAAAAAAATTTTTTTAAGCCCGGTGCGAGATACAAGTATACCTATGGTGTTCGGTCGTCAGAAGTCGGACGACCGAATACCGTAGGTTTTAATGTCGTATCTGGCACCATGTTTCCTAATAATCCTTTTTTTTTTCATTGAACAGCACGCCAAAATAATATGGGACCCTTACACGGTAACGAATAAATCTAAACTTGCTAAAATACAACGCCTCGCTTTAAGGTTTTTTTATAATAAACACCGGCATGACTCCCCACCCAGAACTTAACAAAATTGCCAATCTACCCTCTCTAGAATCTAGAACTTCCCTCGAAAGACTAAAATTTCTCTTTCTTGTCATTCATGATCTCGTTAGCATAAATAGAAACGAATACCAGACATGTGCACCTATTTTAGGCACAGACACAGTATGTACATTCCCCCTCCCTCTGTCTTTATTGATTCTTTTAAATTTAGTTTTTTTCCTAGGGCTATCAATGAATGGAATGGGCTATTAGACACTATAGTGAAACTATCATCAATTGGTGAATTTCAGGAAAAGATTGTCTACATATTTTACATAATTTGTCCTCTGTGACCTTGATTTCTTCATGAGTTCGCTCTATAGTGCGTTTTCCAGAAAGTGTTCGTCCGTTGGAATATTTGCTGAACTATGAATACAGTAATACAAACGCCATGTTCCGATCCATACCGCATGTTACTTTTGCCAAGTAACATGATGATGTTCCACTACCTGCCAAGGAATGTACCACTTTGTATGTTATTTCTGTACTTTCCACTCCTGTAATGACCCATTGTGGGTTGACAGTATTAATAAATAAATAAATAAATAAATAAATAAATAAATAAATAAATAAATAAATAAATAAATAAATAAATAAATAAATAAATGGCTAACGTTAGTTGGGACAACCTATATTATGCGAATTAAGGACTACACAGACGATGGATATACGTTTTCAATTGTCTTCAACTGCGTTTATTAATTTCATTTTGTCTAATATTTAATGTTTTCTGGTATGTTGCACAGGTGTTTTGTTTTGTAATGCTTGTTTATTTTTCTGCTTGCGCTCTACTGGCGTGGCCTTCTTCTAGTCTGACAGGTGCCGATGGTAACCCTTCACCTTCGACATGTTCATCACATGCGGATACGTGTGAATCGTGCTCATATTGCATAAGTGTATGATGACATAGTTCTGTGGACTTGCATAAGTGTATGACATTGAAACACTGCACTCTTGGTTAAGCACCAGTGAGGGACCTAGTTCAGTTGCAATTGACAGTGAAGTTGGGTTAACTTCATGTCTGATAAACCAAACAAAATTAAATTTCCCTTCAGTATGTATGTATGTATGTATGTATGTATGTATGTATGTATGTATGTATGTATGTATGTATGTATGTATGTATGTATGTATGTATGTATGTATGTATGTATGTATGTATGTATGCATGTATGCATGTATGAATGCATGTATGAATGCATGTATGAATGCATGTATGAATGCATGTATGCATGTATGCATGTATGCATGTATGCATGTATGAATGCATGCATGTATGTATGCATGTATGTATGTATGTATGTATGTATGTATGTATGTATGTATGTATGTATGTATGTATGTATGTATGTATGTATGTATGTATGTATGTATGCATGTATGCATGTATGAATGCATGTATGAATGCATGTATGAATGCATGTATGAATGCATGTATGAATGCATGTATGCATGTATGCATGTATGCATGTATGCATGTATGCATGTATGAATGCATGCATGTATGTATGCATGTATGTATGTATGTATGTATGTATGTATGTATGTATGTATGTATGTATGTATGTATGTATGTATGTATGTATGTATGTATGTATGTATGTATGTATGTATGTATGTATGTACGTATGTATGTACGTATGTATGTACGTATGTATGTACGTATGAATGCATGTATGTATGCATGTATGTATGTATGTATGTATGTATGAATGCACGTATGTATATATGTATGAATGCATGTATGTATGTACGTATGTATATATGTATGAATGCATGTATGTATGTACGTATGTATATATGTATGAATGCATGTATGTATGTACGTATGTATATATGTACGTATGTATGTACGTATGCACGTATCGTCATCCGAAAAACTTTACGGCCCACGGGTTCTCAGAAAACGTGCAATTTCCGAGCAGCCTGCAATAGGAGTAAAACCGAACATCGCAATGTTGTTCACATATACTGTTAAAAGCTGTAAATTCGGATGCTAGAGTGCGTTGTGAGGTTGCTCGGAAATTGGACATTTTCTGAGATCCCGTGGTTGATAGACAGTCGGGCGGACGGATTTGTTGGCATAACCCCTTCCTTTATGATTTTCCTGCAAACTCAATCAGACATGCTAGAATCTAAAGAAGAACATTCTTGAACTTCGTTTCTGTGAATGCGAAAAATATGACACGTCAGTGCAGAATACGCCACAATTTATTTATTGATTTATTGATCTGTGAATACTGTTGACCCGAGGGTTGTTACAGGGCGGGTAGATAAACACAAAATAAATAAATAAATACAAAGACAAATACAATAATTTGCGCATTAATTTCCCGAGCTACACACCACGGTACATGAAGTCAATAAGGGAGTGCACGTGCTGGCAAAGTTAAAGTTAACACTCAACGCACTTAAACATAAATGAAAAAAAAAAAATGCAAGGCAATGTACTTACGTTGCTGTACGCGAACAATCAATAACACAACATGCAAGCGACCTCCTCGAAGCACGCCACACTGACGGCCCGTTCGGCGAGCCTCTGCAGAGCAACGAAAAAAAAAAAAAAACATTACGGGGTTTTACGTGCCAAAACCACGATCTGATTATGAGGCACGCCGTAATGGGGGACTCCGGAAATTTGGAACACCTGGGGTTCTTTAACGTGCACCTAAATCTATGTACACGGGTGTTTTCGCGTTTCGCCCCCCTCGCAATGCGGCCGCCGTGGCCGGGATTCGATCCCGCGACCTCGTGCTCAGCAGCCCAACACCATTGCCACTGAGCAACCACGGCGGGTAGAGCAACGAAGGTGCACAGTCTTCATTTTAACGCTGCTAGCGCCAAGGTTTTTAAAGTAAATGCAACTCTAAAGGCATAACAACTTCAAAGCATACACACGTATACCTCGGAAGAAGTAGAAGGCGCCATCTCAGGACACAGTTAAGTGCGCAAACAACAGAAATCTGGGTCGCCACTGCTTGCACGCGCGGTCGCTTCCTTTTTCAGCAAAGAGCAGACACCATAGCAACACGATAAAGCGGGAGACACACGGTCCGATTCGGTGTCCGATCCGGCGTCCGACGCACCGGAACGGTAGCCGGAACCGAGGCGTTTTGCGGTGCCGAAGCGCCGGATCGGATGCCCGGCGTGCGACAGACTGGTCAGATTTTCACCGCCCGACGCGTTCGACAACCGCACCGTCGTTTGGCCGCAGCCAATGACAGTGCGCCTGGCATGTGACGTTCTCTGACGCTCCCTCCAGAGAGGCGGTGCCGGCGGGCCGGTTTCTCGTCGCCTCTTTTTTTTTTTTTTTTCATGCCGGCTGCAACAGCATTGCTACAATTCGTTTCTGACACGAAATAGTTACCAGTTCGGTAAAATTATCTCGAACCTGTGCCTGTTCTGCAAAGCAGCTCCTAGTACTAGCACTCCGTTACTTGCGAGATTGGCCGGGAGCCGCGATGCGACAGCATTTCGCAGGTAGACAGCACACACCGACTGTCTGAGCGAGGCTACTTGCTTAGCTTGCACGCTTGCCCTTCGCATCGGCGGCGTCGAGTAATTCAAGTGTATTTAATTACGGGTAACCTACGTGTACAGTGTTAATCGTGTTGGCCAAAATAAGCGCACTTCGACGAGCTACGACTGGATCGCAAGAGCCGCCAGCCGTGGCGTCCGCCGAGCTAGGCCTACCGGCCCCATTGCTGGCTGTCGGCGGAGCCGTCAGTGGAGAACACACCGCTGCGAAATGTTTTGTCGCTCGCAATGACGTAATTTTAGTGACAGTGTTCGCGTCAAGCGAAGCCACATTGCGCAAAGTTGTTTATTTTGTATTTCTCGACGAGGATACTAAGTCTTCCGAGCGTACAAGCTGGGGCGCAAAATCTGGGCGAAGCTATAGGCGCCGCTCACTCGTTCTGATGCCCGTCTCGGGTGCCCCGAATCGTCGTATGCCGCATGCCGGAGCATGCGGCGCCGCACATCGGATCGGACGCCGAATCGTACCGTGTGTCTCCTGCTTATTCGTGATTTTTTTGATGAGGGCATGCTACTGCGTTAGGTTATTTGGATGCATTCCGCAATAGCGAGTCATCTCATCATTTCATCATTTCATGTCATCATTTCTTGTCATTTCAGGTGCATGCGATTTTAAGTGCGCTTTGCAACTGCCACGATAGCAAAGGTCGAAAATGACGGGCAATTTTTAAGCATGCTGATTATCTCATTTGAAACCAATAACAAAATTTGGCTAGCAATTGTGCCAAAATGTAAGCCAGAAGTAGCCAGAGAATACCCAGGGAGTCAACCCGAACTTTCTGTTGCCTGACAGGGTCCCGAAGTAGCCAATTTCGCGCAAGGTAGCCACCACCGGGAACGCTGGCAGAGTGCTTCCCGCATCCGCTGCGTCTACAGCGGCGCACGCGTCGGAAAATCTGCGCATGCGCGTTGTGTGAGCCCCTGCGATTTTTGTTTCGAGCATCAATTGCACCCTCACCCATTTTGCCGCGTCCTTTATTTTTCTCCCTCTTCAGAGAGTGCTCATGCGGAAGAGTTGATAAACGCATCGCTTTCTTTTCTCTCAGTGAAGCCATAGCACCGTAATTTCTACAGAAGAATATGCGCGAAAATAACCGTCACATTGTACAATGAGCTGAATGTTGATGTCTTGTACATAGAGTGCGAAGGAACGACGAAAGAGGTTTCTTCATGGCGCCGTCGACGTCGCCGGTTATCGTGGGCGGAACGCGGCTTGCTAGCTGCAAACATTTATTCTTTAAGGTGAGTCCGCGCCTTTCCTGTGCCCTGGTTACATAACAACTATAGTAGTAGTAGCGAATCATCATCGTTTGAGACAGTCGCTGTCCCTATCGGCCTTGTACTGTAACACTTCTCATAATTTTCTTTGCATCATCTATATTTTGTCGGACGGAAAGGTCTACCGTGCGGCCAAGCACATTTTAACGCGATAGTGTTAAGGGCGCCGTGTCGCAGAAAATCCGGCGTCAGTGTCGGCGTCCGTGGCGGAGAAAATCATCCCGAACCACCGCGACCGCGCAGGCCCTCCGTGTGGCGCAAGGTGTTAGTGAACAAAAATTAAATTTCTCACAGTGAAATCCGTCAGAAAAAATGATAAAGTACGACTTAACCACAACCTGCAGACATCGTAGCGTCGGATTGTAATTTACATAATTCTGTTACGAGCAAACTGAAATACGAACCATTTTTCTGGCATTTCTGCCATACCAACAGCGGCGCGCTCGGCTAGGTAACTTGCGAAAATCATATCTAGCTGGCGCTCGCATCCTCGGCAGGTCAAATGGGGACTTAACCTGCCTAATGCGTTTTAGAGACGCGCGCGCGTCGGGGCAAAAGCAAACAATTAACAGAATAATAAAAAAGGTCATATGGCTGTCACATTTAATATAAGACGACCTATATTGCCCTTGGAAAAACGTCTTCCCAGCAATGCATTTCTGTTTAGAAGTGAAGCCGACTTTAATGTGACTGGTGTAAGCTTGGTCTTTGTAAGCTGACTTTCCCACGTTCTGTGGGAAAGTCAGCGAAGCCGTGAAGTGAAGTGAAGTGAAGTGAAGCAGTGAAGCCTACTACTCGTAAAGAAAAATGTGATCCGAACGGGGCCCGATAAGGCTATCGCGTTCCACTCTTAAAGGCGAAGCTTAAGCGTCCTCCAATTTTTGGTGGCGGCATGTTCTTATGATCACAGTATGTGAAAATCATGTCATGTGAGAGTACGGAAAACCGTGCGCTGTACGAACTACGGCATCGTCTGATAACGGAGGCCATGGAAAATTACTTTATTTTTTGAGCGCATCGTTTTTAATGTTAGCAATACTTACATCGCTGAGCAGATGCAAGAATACTTATAGTTCACTTCTGGACGTGCTTGGCCATCGACACCTCTATGCAGAGCCGTGAGTGAGTGAGAAAAACTTTATTTCTAATCAGAACGATTCGCGTCCAGCTAGTAAGTGGGTTTGGGCACCGTAACTACATTTCTTTTTTTTGCACCATCAGAGCCTACGTGCCGTAGGCTTCCATTACGCGAAGAAGGTTGAAGCTGCATTACGTAGCATCATTTCCGCATCATAGCATTAGTCTAATACTCAAGTAACAGCAGCTGAATCGTCAATTAAAGCAATCGGTGCCTGAGGGGCAATGCAATCAGGGGCGCTTTCTCTCCTCGTTTATTTGAGGCTTGTCGTCGAGTGTCATTCGCATAAAGTAGCTATTAAGGAGAAATACATATCGTTGCCCCACAGAGTCGCACAACTACCTACCTGTCGACAGCCAACAGACATACTCTGGATGTCGCTAACACAAACACGCGCACGCGTGCACGCAGTACGCACGCACGCACACAGGGACATGTACGCACAAAGACACACACACACACACACTAAAAATCGCGCCCGTTATGCATAAATGCACACACATGCACGCATCCCTGTAAGCACACAAAAAGACCCACATACACGCGCACGAACTTGTGTGAATGTCATTTCCAAGTGCGTTCTCACTGAGGCCAGTGATCGCGAAGTTGGCGACCTGTTGAAAATGCCAGCACCCGTTTAGAGACAGGGAAGAAGATCGAACAGTGGAAGGAAAAGAAGACAGCCAGAGGGGAGTGACGCCGCTGTGTTGGCCCGGAAGGGGGCCATTAACCTAAACGCGCCTGCGTTCGGCAGGGAAGGCACACGCCAGGACCGCTGGGTGTACGCTCGTGCGGGGGAGGGGGCTGGGTTAATTGTGGCGCCTGGCTGCAGTGCCGCTGAGGGAGAAACGGCGGAGGCCGTCGAAGTCGGTTCCGAATGCGTTCCGTTGCCCAGGCGACGCGGCGCAATCAACCGCCGCACTTGTACTGGCCCGCCTCGCGGGACTTTAGGGGGAGCAGGAGCGCGGAAAGGGAGAAGACCGCAGCGATGAGCTGATTACGTTTGAACTTGGAGTACAGCTTCCCTAAGGAGGAAAGCTGAATGGAACTGGGCGACTGTTTGGGTGTAGCTATGAAACTTGTGCAATGTCTGTTGTTGCTGTTGTGGATTCGAGTGACTCACTTGCACCATGTTGACCTGTCGATCTCTTCGGGCTTGACATCCTTAATGAAGGACGTCAGGAAAAGCTGGCAGATCTTTGACAAAGAGCGTTTAATACGTGACGACTACACCATAAGCAATTGAGAAAGTGGGCCCGAGGGAAGAAATGACTGCCTTAAATGCATATTTAAGAAAGTTCCAAGCAGTGCATGACGACGCTTAAAAAGGGCAGAGAAAGAAGACCGGACAAGTGCTGCAGTATCAACTGAAGTTTCTTGAAGCAACACGTGATAAATATACAAGGGGAGAGGAGGTCCAAGCATAGTGTGCACTGCGCGAACTCCGTGGAAGCTGGAAGAATAAAAGTGAAACAAGGCAATAAGAAGCAATGCCGAGCGTAAATACCACCCAGCTTGCGGATTTCCTTGCGTCCGAGTATAACTGACGCCTGGCTGATACACATGCCGTCGTGAGTGGCAATATGACATGCTTCCATGGCTTCCCTATAGTCTCTGTATTGGAATGACAAAACAAAATGGCGGTATTAGAGAAAACGATGGTGCAACCACCTTTATTTTTTGCATGGCCACACGAGGCTTTTAGCGAATATGTCTGTTCTGTCAACATATTTTAACACGTCTCCATGTTTGCCCAATATACACAGCTCCACAAGATGAATGCAACCACGTCACTTTTACACATAATGAAATTAAAAGAAAGACTATCGACACATCGAGTTGTCAGTAATAAATACTTAATGATTACTTCAATTGGGATGAAGGAAGAATACCCAACACAGGAGTCCATAAGGCAGAGAAGGCAACAGAAGTGTTCTGACATATTAAGTTCTTCGCTTTCCCGTCTCCTGCCGGCACGCTGTAAGTTAACGCGCGACCTTCCTCGCGGTGGATACCGCAGTACGTTCTCTATTAACTCGTAATCTTGTTAATTCGCTTGTGCGCTGATTATTTATTGTTTACAAGGATCATCTTGCCTCATACTGAAGAGACTTTCGTAAGCGCTATCGTAAGCTCGGGGCTTGTGCGGCATTCCATCGGAAGCAATGGCCGGACAACTCGCTCGTGGAGTTAATTACTGCCGGTAGTGCCGTACGGAATAGCCGCTGGATTGGTCGCAATGTCGGCTCGTAAGGTTGCTATTACGTGATAACTTGCCACCTGCTGTGGTGGCTGAGTGAATACAGGACGGTCTGCTGTTGAATGCAAGGTCGTGGGTTGGAATCACCGAGTAAGATCAATAGGAGTGCAATGCATTTGGCGCGGCCAAATAATGTCCCAGCGATAAGGGGCGCCCAGTAATCCACAGTGTTGTATGCGGGCGTCCTGAGCCGCGAGCGCCCGGCCGCGCGGCTGTATCAATTGAAAGCCGTCTGCGGCGGGGGCAGAGTCCGCCCTCCCTGTGCTTCCGCGGCCAAGATCGCGTTGACGCGAGCGCCGGCGCGAAGCTCGTTTCGCTCGCTGCTGCTGCTGCGCTGACTCACTCCAGTGTTTTGACAGCGACTTCCCGCGGTCACCGAGTGAGATGCGTTCCTGTTTGCTTGTGCGCGCGTGACACCATGCTTCTTAATTTAGTTAGTGTGCATATGTTTACAAGTTTATACCGCCGATAAAACTACTATCCTTACTTTGTATAGCTGTCCACTAATTTTGACTACTTCACCATCACGCAACCGACAAGAGGCACAACATCATCTACCAGTGGATACCGGGTCACTGCGGAATTTCGGGAAATCACAGTGCGGATGACGCGGCCCGATCGGCCCACGATGGTGCCCCTATTATATCGATACCACTGTCGAGAACAGACACAGCCACAAAACTTCGTTCCCTCGCACGCGAGCTTACGCAGACTCTGTGGAACACCAGTGACTTCAGCAACGCACGCCTCCACAGAGTGGATCCACGTCTGCAACTCCGTCTTCCACCAAGGTTACCACGAGCGGAAGCAACACTTCTGTGCAGCCTGTGGCTCGGCGTGGCATTCACGAACGCCTATTCCTTCCGCATTGGAATGGCTGACAGCCCTGCTTGCGACAACTGTGACTGCGAGGAGACAATCAAGCACCTCCTCTGTGACGGTCCATGCTACAATGTGGCTTAGTTTGTCCCCCTCAGAAAGAAAATCGAAAAAGAAAGTGGGGGAAAGCTCGCACCACCCGAAGGTATAACGGGCAATGTGGCAAGAAAAGTGCTCGCGACTGCGCTTGAAAGACTGGACAATCGCCCCCTCACAGAGGAAAAAGTTTTAGGACACTGGTCTAGACGGGCTTCCGCACTCAAGGCCTTAAGGGCTCTGCTGAAGTTTCTAAGGGCTTGTGAATTGTGCGACCGGCATTGAACGTTGTAGCGCGTAGGGTCGCGTTATTGCGCGAATTTTCTTATTTCAATTTTTTTCTTCTATCACCTTTTATTCCCTTTACCCCTTTCCCCAGTACAGGGTAGCAAGCCGGTATTTACACTGGCTAACCTCCTTGTCTTTCTTTTCCTTTCTTTCTCTCTCTCTGTCCACTAATTTGCTATCGCAATCGATGCTTCGCTTTTCGGGTGGAACTGCGACTTCATTTTGTCACGTCAGATGGTTTGTACGAATTTAACGTGATGCCGTTTGGACTTTGTAATGCGCCCGCAACGTTTTCCAGATCCAAAAGATGATATGGCTTAACTGCACAAAGAGCTCGCTTCTATTTTCCAGTTACGACATGCTCGATGAAAAAAATGTTTAACAACTAATTAATGGACGTTTCTTAATTAGCGTATAATTATCACGCCTCACCCGCCACACCATGGTCGCCACCACTGACGGCACGTCTCCTAAGGAACCGCCCTTTTATTTTAAAAAGGCAGTTTATCGTCTTCGTAGAAACACCCAGCATATTTGAATATTTCGGAAATCCGTACCGTCTCCGAAACGTAAGACGGGGACTAATTGTGTGGTGAACCTCTTGCTATGACTTTATTATTTCACTGAACCGTGGCGGCAAGCCTGATGAGCCAATAATAAGCGAACTTGGGCCTCCGTCAGATGAATTAGCCCTGCATCTCGACACGCTATTTTTACAGCGACGCTTTTATCCTCTAGTTGGGCGAAATGTTTCGTGTGCGCGTGCGCGGTGCTCACACAAAAATGTGGGCCGATCCCGGAGACAGTGCTACGAAGCGGGAAGCGCACAGTGCGCTTGGAGAACCAAGATGCATCACATGACGTCATCAGGTGACATCATCACTTGACCAAGACGTCATCGTCTGACGCCACGTTTGACGTGATGACGCTGATGTCGTCACGTGAAGATGCCGTTATCTTCCTATATTCGAATCACAATCCACAGCTATCGTGTCTGCAGCTTGTGTGTAAGTCGTATTTTGCGAATTCTCTGCCGCAATTTACTTTGAAAATTGAATTAGTTCTGCAAGGCACTTGCGCTTGGCGTAGGGCCTAGAGGAATGAGCTTGTATGCTGCACTTCCTCCCACATGCGTGTGCGCGTGAGGTACAGTCGGGCGCGATATGAAGGTGATCGCGCGAGCGTCGACCGGCCAAGCGTACCAGGGCCCTAGCGGCACGTTTAGGAAATATAAAAATCAAGATTTCACGCTCTTCTCTCCTTCGTTAGCTGTTCCATGCTGCGACAATCACTCCCATGGCGAACTCACCGCTCTTTCTCTCTATTTTTACCTTCCCAGTTGTTGCGATCAATCATAACTTGGTGGGCTCTTTCAGGATGATAACAACGTTGGTGGGAAAGTTCTACTAAAGGCGATCCTTGGCTTCGCTTCATTTATTTGATGTGCGATGTTTTACAAAAAATAGGCATTGCGTCATTTCACTGATTTCTACAACCAATGAAATTTCGTAAAGGGTTTACGCTGAAGAGTATAACTGCTGCGATGCTGATGCGACCCCGAATCTCATTTCGCAAGAAAATGGTCCCCGCCTCCGTCCCCGCCTTTGCTTGAAGCCAGTAAAGAAAAAAAAAATCACTGAAAAAGCACTTTCCTCGGGCGGGAGTGACCGCTGCTTAAGGAACAGCAAAAAGAGTGAGGGAGACATGCCTAGTACTTCCCTCTCCTCAAAACTGAATTCTGGGCCTTGGCGCTGTTCTCGCTCTTGGTCGACGCTCGCGCGATCACCTTCATATCGCGCCCGACTGTACGTCGCTTGTGGTGGTGGTGCTTGTCTAACGTCGGCAACAGCTTCGTTGTACATCCACTTTCAGAGGGTCGTATGGAGGCGTTTTTAAAAAAATTAAATTCTAGAGAAACTTTACTTACGAGTGTAGATGTGGCCAATGAGCGCTATTTTGTTTATTGGAAAGACAGAGAAAGGTCCACCTGATCTAGTGCGCTCTATTCTGTTACTGTGTACTGGTGAAGAGAGAAGGGGGCTGAAAGTTTCGGGATGGATGATTATGGTGCGAAGAAAATGAGTAAATGCTTATGCAAACTGGACAGCGGTCTAATAGAGCCGATCGTCTAGTTTCCTGTCATGCAGGAACTTCAACAGCGCATTTATTGTCCGCCTTGTAGTTGTATAGAGGGTGCTTCACTTTAATTTAATTTCATTTATTTACTCTCAGAGCTGTTCGGCGTTACAGAGAGGAGTGGGTAATAGACAAGAATACATGTGTGGTTGGGTGACTAATAAAGATGATTATATAGAGCAGACTTGACGGCTTCGGGTACTGCGATGTACACGGCAGAGGCTGTAAGGTGGTTCCAGTCCGCGCTAGTCTACGGAACGAGGAGTGGTGACGTCATGGTATCATAGTGAAGTTGTACCGCCGGTGAGAAAGCGCCGCCCGGAAACTTTGAACCGGTGGTCCATGCGGGATGAAAAGTAGGTGGGAGTGATAAAAAGTGATTGCTTTAGAGTTTCATTGGTGAAATATATTTTGTGAAAGAGACATAAACGAGAAATACGACGGCGTAAGGAAAGGTCAGGGAGATCTAATGTTTTCTTCATAAGCGTTGCACTGGCTGAACGAGAATAATTAGAAAGTATACAACGAACAGAGCGAATTTGAACCGATTCGAGGACTTCTATGAGCGATTTGGTGTGGGGATCCCAAACGGAACAGCCATACTCTAGTTTCGGACGCACAAGTGTATTATGTAGAAGTAGATACGGCGAATGAAACCGATGATGAAACGAAGAAAATTACGGCGAATGAAACCAATGTGTTCGGTTAGCAGTATTAGCGATACGTTCAACGCGCGTTTTCCATGATAGGTTGTCAGTATTGTTTACGCCCAGATGCTTATAATCAGAGACGGAAGTTAAAGGAGATTTATTAAGAAGTAGGTGCATGAAGACTGGTTAGGCGTCCGCGTTATTCTCATTACTTTGCACTTACCAATATTTAATTTCATGGACCAGGTGTGACAAAAAGTGGAGATGTCTTCCAGGTCACATTGAAAAGCCACTGCATCAGAAGGTTTACATATTTGTCTATATAATACGCAATGATCACCGTAGAATTTGTGAGCCAGTGGAATCGGGAAGGTCGTTAATATAAATTAGAAAAAGCAGAGGGCCTAGTACGGAGCCTTGGGAAACTCCGGATGTTACAGTCACACTCATTATTTGTAACGTACTGAGTACGGCCCTGCAAAAAGCACTCGATCTACTTCATCAGATTAGTATCAAGATTTATCAAGTTTACTAAGCTTGAAAAGTAGTAGTTGATGTGACACAGTATCAAATGCCTTCGCATAATCTAAAAGAAATTCAATCCATAAATGATTCTTTTTTCTGGGGTTTTACGTGCCGAAACCAGTTCTGATTATGAGGCATGCCGTAGTGGAGGGCTCCGGAATAATTTTGACCACCTGGGGTTCTTTAACGTGCACTACAACGCAAGCACACGGGCGTTTTTGCATTTCACCTCCATCGAAGGGCGGCCGCCGCGGCCGGAATTTCACAAATTATAAACAATCCAATATGGAAAACAAATCATTGGTAAACGCGAGCAGTTGAGTTTCGCAGGAGTCGTGTATGCGAAAACAATGCTGATTAGGTGTGAAAAAATGTCACAGTTTCGCCCTAAGGGCGAAGCAATGAATGCGATAGCAACACAGCAATGTCATACGAAGTAAGGTGAGCGGCTTTGGTAGCAATATGAATTGTAGTAAACATGAGCTGATTAAGTAAGCAGGTGTGCTGTGGCGTAAGTAGACCGACATGAAGAGAGACTCGATGACCACGAGGAAGCGCGTGTGAAACGGTGGTGTTGATGAGAAGCGCTTCCCGTGGGCAGCGCGTGCGAAGGGACACACCTGTAGCGCTGCACTGCCGATCCGGGCAGCATTGCATGTGTAGCGTGCGTTGGAAAATGTGGCCCGACTATTACTAACTGAATGAACAAGCGTGGTGTGAGCGCGCACAAACAAACACGAATAGATCACACTGAATGACTTCAGACGACTGTCAAAACACTGGCAGCAAGCATACGCCGCAGCGGGCGAAGGTACGTGCGGTCTATCGCTTCAACGGAAACTGAGCGGCGAATGCACGGCGCATAAAGGTCAGAGCCGTGTGGAGATAAGAGACGGTGCGGACGAGCGACGAGCGTGGTTGTTGGCAGAGTAAAAGTGCCCCCCCCCCCCCCCCCCCCCAACGCTCCCTCCGGCGCTGACTTCCTACTTCCTTGCTTGCGCGTGGGAGATGAGTGCGTTCGCTCTCCGTGATAGCGCGCGTCCCCGCACGCTTCCGCTCGGGCATACGGCGTGCGGCGAAGATTTTATCTATAGGGAACCTCACGGCGACGGCGACGACGACGGCGACGGCAGAAATCCGGTAGAAGTGTCCATATAATTGCTATCGCAATAAAAACAGTTCGATTCGAGATGTGACATTAGGAGGCTAGAATATATTATATGTTCAAGCAGCTTGAATGGAACTGACAATAATGAAATAGGTCTGTAGTTGTGGGGGTTATGAGCTTCACCAGATTTATGCACCGGAACCACCTTTCCCCCCTTCTAGTCGTCCGGCAACGTGGCACTCTGAAATGACTGCGAAAAGGCATACGACATTATAATGGAAGAATAAGTCTGGGTGCTTTTCAAAAACTTGTAATTAATACCATCGGTACCAGCTGACGACGAAAGTTTCGTAACTTGGATCCTACCCAGTGGAAAAGAATAGGGTCCATTTGTGAGAAGTCAAGTGCAGAAATAATAGGAACGGTTATTGGTGCAACTTGTGAAAAAGATTATGAAAAATGTGTTATTGAGTCGGATACAGCACTGTTTATTTCGGACAAAGAATCCTCGATCGTTCTTCAAGCGAACTTCATCGGATTCGCGCATGCCGATAACATTCCAAAATTTGCGTGGATTTGAAATATGTAAAGGAAGGGCTGAATGAAAAAAAAATTGGCTGTGGTTTAGCTCTGGTTAAACCTAGTCAAGTAGCGATAGCTACAGACCTCCGGCTGCGCTTAGGCTTCGCTTGTAGTTAGACATGTTGTTATTAAACTTAGTGGTTTCCTACTAGACTAAGAAAGGAGAGACGTTGTGGTCGACCAACGGGTAAAACCAACGGCAGGAGCGGTGGCCGCGCGGCGACAGCGACGAGGCGAGTTGCCGGAGAATCGAGGTCCGTGGTGTGACGTCACACAGAGGGTGCGGCGAGCGCGCCAGCTGCGGCGGTTGCCAGGCAACGGCGGACGCGCGCCTGTAGGAGCGGTGGCCGCGCGGCGACCGCGACGAGCCGAGTTGCTATAGAATCGAGGGGCGTGGTGTGATGTCACGGTGTGGCCACGGCTCAAAGTGCGGCGACGGCGAAGAGGCGAAAACCTGGCGTAATGTAGCTATCGCTACAATAATAGTGTTTAGCGCCGACGAGAGCACGTTTATACTCCGCAGTGGTAGATTCGGTAGATTGATAAGCTAACCTTGATAGTGATAAGTTTCTTGCAGCGGCGGAACATGCGCTTTTTCTTGTTTAGTGGGCGTCTTAAGGATAGGTTTAACGAGGGCGAACGTCTCTTGCTAGATATTCGTTGCAGCAGAATATATTTATCGATGAGCTCTTTGACTTGCGTTTGAAATAACTGCCAGTTCTCGTGCACTGTGCGTTCCCAGAACTGCGGAAAGAGCTCGTCAACAAACTTTTCTAAAGGAGTGTTAATGCTTGAAAGTCTGCTCTGCCGTACTCGCGAATTATTTTCGAGTGTTTCGAAGTGCGGCGCGAGCGCGATGGCGTAGTAAAGTGGATTGTAAGGTGGTCACTTAAACCTGGCAGTAGGGTTAGGGAAGAGACAGAATCGGGATAGTTGGTGAGCACAAGGTCGAGCACATTTGCACATGAGGGGATAACGCGAGTTGGTTGTTTTACGAGCTGAGAAAGGTTAAATGTAGAACAGACGTCAATAAAAGCTAAGCACTCGAATGAATTAGTAGTTACAACGGAGTTGGAATCGTTCCACTGAATACCTGCAAAATTGAAATCACCCATAAGAAAAATTGGCGCTTTCGGGTGTCTATACACAAGTTTGTTCAAAACATCGTGGAGTTCATCACAGAATGTGGTGGCAGAAAGCGGATGCCGATAACTTCCACAAACGATGACATCGGGATGGTTTAAGGTGATGCATGTACAGAGAAATTCAAGCTCTGATTGGATCGGGACAACGTAAGAATTTATGCCTTCAGAAACGGCAATCAAAATACCGCCCCCTAATCGGTCACTTCGGTCATGTCTGTACACTGTATATTTCTTTACACAATTCTTGACTTACTTTACAACCAAGCCTCGGTTAAAACAACGATATCAGCTACGCACGCTTCCATTAAACATGAAAAGGTATCACGCTTCTTTAACATGCTTCTCATGTCCGCAAGAAGGAATGAATAGTCGCCGATGTGGTTCGCCTGAACACCCGCTGATTCCTAATTCGGAGTACTATGAGGGTGTGACACTGAGGAAGTTGTAGCATTATCGGAGGCATGTGCCCGAAGAGAACCAGCCACGCGTTGCGGATATGAAGAAGATACGGGGTTACGAGACGCAAATGTGCAAGGGGAATCAACTTCACAGACGTTATCAGTTTCTTTGCAGTAGATGTAGCATTTTTTATTTATATATGATCAATTATGCCTTAGGTTGTAGAGTTGAGTGGTAGCCTTGGCGAAATCGATCATCTTTTTCGTATCTGCCTCGTTGATTTACAAAAGTCCTCCTGCAGAGCGACTCCCGTATTTCTCAGTTTAGACCTGTGTGCTAAAGCAGTCTTGTTTTAAACGATGCAATCTTCACAACTAAAGGACGATTTCTGCCGGTGACAAAAGAGCGAAGTCTATGCACTCGTGAAAATGCGTCCGCAGGAAGTTATAAAGATATATAATGTGCAAGAACGGTGTGCACGGCTTCTCCAGTCTGGGCCCAGGTTTCTGAAGAATTGTCTTTCAGTCCATACATAATTCAGCTTTCACGGCGGGAACGGTCCTGAAAGTCGTCAAGCCGCGCTTGCAGTGCAGCGTTTTCACTTCGCACTACATTAGCAGCAACGTGGTGAACTTCGGTTGCATCCACATTCCAAGTGGTTTCGAGAGCGCTTACTTTCCCTTCGACAGTTTTAAAATCTCGTAGTGATTTCAGACACTCGTTCTTCCAACAGTTTTTGACTAGCTTTTACCTCGTCAAGTGAAAACATCACTTCAGCGTGACGCGCTTCCATCGTACTCGCGAGAGCATTTATGGCAGCCAGTACTTCAGCATTGCCTTTGTTTACTTCATCGAGACCAGGATTTTGCTCTACGTCACCGGACAATAGCAAATGTATTCAATACATGAAAGCAATCCGCAACCAAAAGTACCAAAATATGTGAGTGTGGGAAGAGCAGCAAGCAGCGATTACTGTTTAGAATGCACGGAATATGAAGTACAAGCCTGGGTAAAGAAGAAACATGTTATTAGCAGCATTATTGCTGCCCGTCAACGCCCACTGAAAGTCACGTACGATGACCGGTCGCTTAAATACAGCACGTCCGATGATGTCCTCGGTGATGTGGTTGACCAGGGCAGACGGAGCACTGGTGCCGTTTCCAGGCGGAACATGGAAACAAGAACTGGATAGTCATCTGCGCGATAGCATTAATCTGATTCACCACTATAGCTGGTTGATCTGTCAAGGCAATGGGCCAAGTGCAGGTTAAAGCCAGAAACTGGGTAAAGAAGAAACATGTCTTTATCAGCGTCTGCATTCTTGCTGCCCGCCAACGCCCACTCTTGGGCCCAACTTTAAATATACACAAATGCTATGTAGCTGAACAGAACCAAAGTAACGTTTTTTGCCGTCGCTTCGAGGTACTCAGATTAATTTTTGCATTTCGCCTAATTAGATAATTAGTACTAATTAATCAATCAACTTCTCAATTATTATAATTAGATGAAAAGTGTCAATGAGAAAATTGTAGAGCAACATGAGAAACTCCCGATACGGCTTTCTGTTGCTCAATCTTAATACGTGCTACATAAAAGTGTTTTTCCGAGTGTGAAAGAAGCCAGCGATACAAGCAAAATTGCCGCGCGACTGGTCGCTCGAGGCACTTTGCGGTCATGAACCACTCGAAGTAAAAGCGGTACACTCACCGTTCTTGGCGGATAGGGGTCCTGCAGATTTCCGGGACAGCCACATTGACAGAGGAGTGAGAATGTGTGTTGGCTTTATAATGACCGGATGCAGAGGGAGAGAAGGAACATTAATTTTCAAGACCCGTGTCCGAGACCGTGCTGCAGGCTGTGTCGCGTCCTCCCCCGTGATAGCGAGTGAAGAAGAGTGGTTCTCGAAGAGGTCGCTTTACGCTGATTAGCAACTCAGGCCTCCGTGTAAGTATTGTCACCTTGTATTTGGTGACGGCGAAAAAAACCAGACCGTTCCAAAACGAGGAGTCACGAATCTAAGTCTTTATTGGGTGTACTTGTGCGCAAAAAAAGCGACACTCAAAGCACAATCGAAGGCGGCGAACGCAGTTGTCGGTCGTTTAAATCTGAACTACTGGTCAAGTCAACACCTCCTAGATAGCACAGGCCTACGCATTCTGATCTATGACGTCATGCTACCGGGCCCGAAATTTCCATTGCCAAGGCTGGCGTGACGAAAGCGGCGACGTCGAAATCGCTGTTGCTTACGTGGGAACATCCCCATTAGATTCTATGGCAGTCGGGCCAGGTGACATGACGTCGTGATTGCAGTGCGCAGGCCTTGTGCTATCTAGGTGGTGTTGGTCAAGTCCGTCGGCTAATTATGCATGACTCGTCGTACATTCGAGCGTAATCGCCGGTGTTCGCGTATGTTCGAGAATATACACCACCAATCGCGTCGCGCGCGCTATCTGGTTAGATAAGGCTATTTCGCCATCGAATCGGCCACAACATCCTGGACATTTCAGATCCATGTAGGCACGCCTTGCGACGGGCGGTAACATTGTAACAGTTCTTAGACGGCGATAAACGGTCACCGGAAAGCGATAAGCGATACAGTACGCGTGTCAGCATGTTAGGAAGAACTAGGTAAAAGACGCTAGAGGAAGGAGAGAAAGTAAGAGCAGGGCGCGCGCTGGGGCTGTCATTGCCCGTTTATAGTCTCGTTGTTCAAAGCAACATCGTGACAGCACCCACCTACACTAGTTTTCCGTCCTGTTGTTCCTCACTACATTCCAAGGTTTGGCGCATGGACGACAAAAGAACAGTCGCCCTTCTGCTTTGAAGTAACGGGCGATTCGCTTGAAAATTGCTTTCTTTCTCCCTTGAAAAGCGCACTCCGTCATATATTTCTTTAGACCACTGCTGGGAGTCTCCGCTTTGGTAGTGGACATTTGCATGGGCCTTCTAAGAAGAAAAAAAGAAACAAAGATCAAAAAGAGGGACCTTACTCCAACTGGACGCTTAGAGTAAGGAACGAAGGCTTTCGGGGACCATTCGTCTTTCTTCGACGGTCGCATGAACGGCGCCCATGGCGGGTCGCAAACTCCCGTGGGTCCCCGCGCGCTTCCTTCTGCGGCATAGCGCCGCTTGCGAGGCATTCCATGCCTACTTCTTGCGCTTTGAACGCACGTAGGTCTCTCAACGTCTTCGTCCGGCGTGCGGGCACCTGGCTGCGCGCAGGCGATCTTTCCGCGCAGGGCACGAGATTGATGTCCGTGTCGGATCGCAGTCGTTTCTTCCTTCGTGGCGACCAGGAGCTGCCCGCATCGAACGTCGGGGCGGCAGAATAAAGCTAGGGAATGCAAAAAGCGTGCGATGCTTCGCATTTGGCCGTTGCTTCATTCGTACACGGCAATGTTTACAATGTAGGCGGGAAATCGAACATGCGATGAGAGAACGTCTCCATCAGCATTCCGAGGCAGATTTCTAAGCATAAGCAGCACCGTATACTCACAATAACTGTTCTTTTCTTGCTTTATTGGACAGCATTAAACTACTGGCTTAAACTGGAAAAAAAATCTTTAAAATTTCAAAATATCCCGAAACTCATGCAGCAAGTTTACCAAGTTTACGAATCTAACTCGGCAATAAACTTAATGTCACAATTATGTAAGCTTATCGTAATAAAGCATCTAAAGGGGACAAAATGGATGTGAACCGCTCTAAAATATGTCACTTATGTGTAAGTTAGACTTTTGCAAAGACCTCGTATATATTGTAAGAATTTTATGTAAGCTGTAAATTTCTATATCAAGTTCGTTCGCTTAAGAGGCTCTTACAGATGCAGTTTACAGAACTACAATATTTGTTTTTGGTGCAGAGTTACGAACTTGAAAACTTCATGCTTGAATTTTTCTTAACTTTCTTATATTCGTCAATTTTAGTAATGCAATTTGAAGTTCTTAATTCAAATTTTGCTCTCTGGTGATGCTAGTGATGCGAATTTAACTTTGTCTCTCGATTGTAACAAATTTCATTCATTTAGTCGACCGGTTGCCCCACAAATTATTATTTGATTTGAAAACATATATACATTTGACTTTATTCTTTGAGATTTGTCATCTCGCTCTTTCGTTCCTCGTTCCTCCCCTTCTTCCTACCTTCGATTTTTTTGTCTCCTCCTTTCTGAAGAGTAGGCAGGCAGTGGACATAAATATAGGCTGCTGATGATGATACATTTGACAGGAAAAGGAAAGCGCGGAGCAAGGCTGGCAACTGTCGCCAGAAGGGGCACAACGCGAGCCTACTCTTTAGAAAGGAGACAGAAAAAACAGAAATGGAAGATAGGAAGAAGGGGAGGAAAGAGGAACGAAAGAGCGAGACGAGAAATCTCAAAGAATAAAGTAGAACACGCAGTGCAGCTCACACACAGTAGGTACGCTCACTGCTGGTCATGCTACTAAAAAAAATGTTAAATAGAAGCAATATTCTTTGAGTTACAGGCGTGAACCAAAGTTAGTTAATTCTAGAAAAGTAAGGAGAGCGCGATGAGCCTGATCGCGTCGAGATGCACAGCCACTGGGCACAGCCACAACACTCGTCTATGGGTGGTACACCGCAGACCAAGGAGATGATAGTCCCTCACTATAGTGACATGCCCTGCGCACTGAAAGCGGGACACTCCAATATCAGGTGCTGAAGTGCCTCGCAGCAACCGCGAGACGTACACGATGGACTGGCCGCGCGTCCTTGTCTGTATAAACCTCCGCGCACGTTCACACAGCCAACCCTTAGCTTGAGTAGTTGCGCTCTAGCGCGACGAGGCAAGCCTCGCCCGCGAGCACGGGGCGGGAACGTTCCATTTGCGACGCGCTGATCTAGATGCTGCTTGAGTAGGTGGGGACAAATCAGCAGACAAACGTCATCAAGCTTGCACAAAATTTCAGGGCAGGCACAGTCGGTATGAGCGCAAGTTGAAGCCAGCCGATCAGCTTCTTCATTTCCGGCGATCCCTACGTGTGAAGGTGTCCATTGGGCAACGAGAGGATACCCCAGGTGATGAAATTATGAGGTTTTATGTGCCAAAACCACGATATGAGGCACGCCGTAAGGGGGGACTCCGGAAATTTGGACCACCTGGGGTCCTTTAACGTGCACCTAAACCTAAGTACACGGATGTTTTCGCATTTCTCCCCGATCGAAATGCGGCCGCCGTGGCCGGGATTCGATCCCGCGACCTCGTGCTCAGCAGCCCAACACCATATCCACTGAGCAACCACGGCGGGTATACCCCACGTGATGAAATTTTGTTTGTAGAGTCAGTAATTCTGCGCACAACTGGACAATCAATCTGACTGCTCTGTAATCTGCTAAGGGCGGCGCGGGAGCCCGTAAAGGTGACAATCTTTGATGCGGTTAACACCTCTTGCACGTATTTCAGTGCAACATTAATTGCTGCTAGCTCCGCAGTTGTTGACGAGACTGCATGAAATATACGTCGTATACTTGAGTCGAAGGGCAGAAAAAAGCTGCAGAAGCGCCTTGACCGTCACTGTGTACAGATGCATCTGTCAATACTTGAAGATAGTCTAGAAATATTTCGAACTTGTGCGACTGAACCAATTGGAATATTGCCCACAAAAGCATTTCCCTGTTTTACATGCATGTCTTTGAATAGTGAAATCGGAGTTGGCCCAGAACTAAAGCTTCCTCTTAATTACAGTCTAAGTAGAGTTTTTATTCAATGCCACGTGGTTTAAAATAAGGCGACATCTGCCAGCCATCATTTGTTGATCCATTTATACGTGCCTTTCAAAGATAGTGCTTTAGTACCTGTTGTGACATTTCCTTTCGAAACGGCCGACTACGTTGTTAATGGTAGACATTCTTTTTACCCATTTGAACTGCCGTACTAGATAATGTTTCGCACTGAACGCGAATGGCAAATAGATTGACTGGAGCGAGCAACATTAAGCTTAGCACATTTGACCGCCTCAAAGGCCCTCGCGCCTTCACCCGGCAGTCCACTATTGTTGTCGGCACGACTGTGCTTAATTGTCCTCCCCCGTGCTCTTATTTGCTTCTGCCACGCGAAGGGATCGCATGTCGCCGAAAACCCGTAAAGGATGCGTATTGAAGGCAGCCTGCTTTCACTGCTGAGACAGCTTCGAGCCCAACTAATGGAACGCAATTGCAAAACGCTCGACAAGAAAACGGAATGAAAAGAGCATATTATCGCTGTATTTTCAGACTTGACATGTACAGAACCATTAAAAACGCTACTTAGCTTACACTAGGTACAAAAGAAAGCTCGAATACGTTTTCCTCGGTGCAGATGACATTCCCGTCGAGTTTCGAAGCATTCTCCTCGGCCGCCATCTTGCTCAAGCAGCAAAATAGCCTGCATCGTTTTGGACTTGGATGCGGTCTTCGCGCATTTTTTTTTTTTTTTTTTGTTGCTGCGCATGACTCCCCCAGTGCCTAAGATCCTAAAGCTTGTCTCTTGCGCAATACACATCCAATATATTTACGTTTTCTTTCTTGGTTCTTCTTTTGTGTGCTTAACCTTCCGACATGGCGTTTACTACTCTCCCCCCCCCCCCCCCCCCCTTCTTTTATAGCATTTGTATAATGAATATAGAGTGCGTATGTACTGCCTTGTTCACCTAAACTTATGTATGTCCGCGCCTACTTGAACTGTGTTCTCTTGAATATGTATTCTGCCCCTTTCCTGCAACAGCCTCAAATGTGACGCTTGCAGTATATTCAAATAAATAAATAAATAAATAAATAAATAAATAAATAAATAAATAAATAAATAAATAAATAAATAAATAAATAAATAAATAAATAAATGTAGGTTATGAAACGGCCGCCTTCGTCTTGGGGCTCTCATGGTCGTTTTGTTAACTTGGTATGTAACAAAATTGGCATAGTATGACAAGAGTGTATGACGAACATAAATGATAGATCATGACATGAATGTCATGATATGTGTGTCATGTAGGTCATGAAACAGCCAGCGACGTCTTGGTGTTTTCATGGGTAAAAAAAAAAAAAACACCCAAAGTGGCAAAGAATCGAGAATTAGTTATGTGTATGGGTGGAGGTATGGTTGTCATATTAACGATAATGAAAGTGGAATACAATAAGGACTCAATAATTACCATGACTCAACAAAAAAGGCCAATGACTCAGCGAAGAAAGATTAACACTAAAACACTACTGGAATGGGTTCGGACGTGGACGCCAAGTGAAGGAAACACTAAAAAATTGTGGTAGAAGTCATAGTCATGAGCATGACTTAGCAAAATGACAATGACTCAGCGAAAAAAGGATTACCACTCGAATACCGCTCAAATGGGTTCGGACGTGGGCTCTAAGTAAAGTAAACACTAAAGCATGAGGGTAGAAGTCATAGTCATAAGGCTGAGCGGAAATGACAATGACTCAGCGAAAAAAAGATTAACACTCAAAAACCACTGAAATTGGTTCGGACAAATGATAGGTCAAGACATGCGTCTCGTGCTGCTTTTAATGCTCTCATGGTCGTTTCGTTAACTTGGTAGGCTCCCCGCACACTGCTTCGCATAACATCGATTCCCCCAAGACATGGGATCTGCGGCCTCTTTTTCTTTCTCTTCTTTTTTTGTGGGGTACGAATTTTGTTTAGATGATGCGACCAGTAAATAATAATGCATGATCTCGGCCAGCAGTTGCTGCCGTTCGCTAACGACGTGTTATTGTTACAGCATTATGTGGTCTTCGTCAGAGGTGAGGAGCGTTCACACGAACACAAGTTCAAGCGTAAGCAGCACGTTGTGGGGGAGTGACGCATGAATATGCGGCGATGTTGCTCCCCGTCCTTTTCGGAACATTTTCACTCGTCGCACTAACGGGAGCCATTTACGTACGCGCCGGCAAATACAAGCGGGGCAGCCTCTCTCCGTCTTCCAGTGTGCGCATTACATCAAGCAAGACAAGGAGGCTGGCGACGTTCTTTAGCTCCGGCGCTATTATTAGCGTCGCGAAAGTGGATCCTCGCGGACATTATTTGGTCGTCGACGTCGTGGTTAAGACCGTATCTCTGCTTAGATTGCCTCTGTTCCCCCGGTGGAATTGGTAAAAAAGATGCGCAAGATAATGTATGGGCGTGCCGAAATGACAAAAAAAGAAAGCAAGAAAAAAAAAAAAAGAACCTGCAACACCGCCGTGCGGAAGGCTTTCGCTGCATCTGCCGATATCTATATAGGGAACTGTCCGGAAAGCCTGCCGCTATATAAGAGCCATGTTTCCCCTTTGGATTCGTCTTTCCTTTTTTCCTATTCTTTTTGAGGTTGGATGACTAAGACACGTGTTGTGCGATTGCTCTTGCCTGTCTCCTGTTAGTGCACAAGGCTGGATGTGGCTAGGGCGAAGTTCGGCCGAAACCGGTCGCACATCGCACACGCAGCAACGGGGAATTCAGCACCGAAGAAGAAAAGCGGCGCATAGCTTAAGAGATTCGCCGTAATGGAATTTCGCGGCAGAGATTCGACCGCGATAGACTTTCTCATAAACCCTTTTTTCCTGTTTTCGTTTTTCTTTTTGAAAGTTAGTGATTCCTTCAATGCCGAAAGCTGTCTTGGCCTTATGACGCTAGTGCGGGGAAAGAGAGAGAGAGAGAGAGAGAGAAAGAAACGAAGAGGGAAATGTAGGGAAGGATGGAAAAGGAGGGAAGAGAAAGAAAATATTATGTGATATAAACATGACACCTTTCTTCTCTTTTAAGTTTATTTTTGTTCTGCGTCGAGTCAATTTTTATTTTCATTTTTTTCAGGTACAGAGCCTATGAATAGATTCTTGGCAAGATATGGCGATCCTGTCTTTCTTTTTTTCTTGCTTTCATTGCGGCTAAAACATAAATAAACGGTCAGCTTAGCTTCACGGCTGCAAAAATGGAACAAGGTCGCTGATTGATTCTGGCTATTTCTTATGAACACCAACCTACGTTAATTGTAATAATTTAAGACCTCGGACAGCAATAGCTGCCGTTGGCTAACAGAGTGTCACTGCTATATCATTAAATGGCTAGATGGCATTTACGTGATGTTGAGCGCATGACGCGCATAGATAAAACATATACAAGGACGTCATAATGATGACGGTGATTGACGACCCCTTCAAAACGGCGTGGTGGTAGTGGTCACCTATAGACTGCTTGAACTAATCAGGTATTATACAGGGTGTCTCAACTACGATATCATGCACCAAGATCTAAAAAAGGAGCAATTGCGTTACACGAAGAAAATCTAGTGCATATTGTTTCCAGTGCAGTGGAGTAGCTGCCAGTATTTGTTTCGTTATTGAAATTTAATTAGCTAATCGTAATTAAGTATGTAACTCGAGAAGTACAGTCCCAATTATCAAAGTCTCCAGAGAAAATTGTAGAGCAACATAAAAAAACTCCCGGTGCAGCTTTCTGTTGCTCAATACGTGCTACATAAAACTATTTTCCCGAACGTGAAAGATGCCCGCGAATACAAGGAAAGTGTCCCGAGCGAGCGGACAATGTCGCGGTAGTTTTGCATGTATTCGCGGGGTCCATTCACGCTTCGCTCTCATCCTCCTCCTCTCGTGCAGGATAATTTGGACAAAATCTAGTTAAGCTCCCTGCCTTTCATTCAATTTCTCTCTCTCTCTCTCTTAAATTAGCCAGAAAATTGGCTCCGCTGTGCGTGATTGCAGTACGCTGTGCAGGGGACCATTAGTCGTATAACAGAGCTTTTGATTTCGGCACGCAAAAGGCTTGCCTTCCGCTCGCATACGCCAACCATACGCGAGCGGATCCCACCGCTCGCATACGGTGGGCCCCAACCCAAGCAGCCTTTAAAGTCTCGGGTTACGCAAGTCACCTGCGTCCTCTGATCTAAAACCATCTAATGGCGCTTCTCGGCGCCCTAAAGAACACTTGCCTAAAGAACACCGTCGCATGTCGTTTCAACCTGGGTCCTACTGGCAAAGTTTTTAGCGGAGCGACTGGAACGAGCTCTGGCAAAGCTGTTCAGCGCAGTGCAGTACCTTAGTTATTAATCTTTTTTTTTTTCAATTTATGCATTCCAGATGGCTCGTAGTATGACATTGTCCGTGATGTATTGCCGGTTTAACGGTAATGTTTGCGTTTCCTTAAGTCATCCTTTCCCACCGCTTTGGCTTTGTGGCGACGGCTTTCTACATCTCAGCATGAGGTCGCAGGTTCCTTCGCAGGCAGTGGTAGTTGCGTAAATAGTGGTGTGCAAAAAAAAAAAAAAAAGGCTCAAGCACACTTCACAACTCGCGTTCAAAATAATCTGGAGCCTCCCACTACAATATACGGCGTCTCCCATAGCCCACGTGTTGCTTCGGAACGCTAAATGTCGTCCGCATTCACCGCCTTTCTCTCTGCTATTTCTGCATTTCCCTTTTCCCAGCATTAGGGAACCAACCGGATGCTTTTCTGGTTCACACGGTGGCCTTGCTCCCCGTCTCTCTCTCTTCTTTAAATGCGCAGCCTTTCTTGGCGAAGATTTGCCGCTTTGAGAGTATGTATGTATGTATGTATGTATGTATGTATGTATGTATGTATGTATGTATGTATGTATGTATGTATGTATGTATGTATGTATGTATGTGTGTGTGTGTGTGTGTGTGTGTGTGTGTGTGTGTGTGTGTGTGTGTGTGTGTGTGTGTGTGTGTGTGTGTGTGTGTGTGTGTGTGTGTGTGTGTGTGTGTGTGTGTGTGTGTGTGTGTGTGTGTGTGTGTGTGTGTGTGTGTGTGTGTGTGTGTATGTATGTATGTATGTATGTATGTATGTAGCCGCCTACGTCTTGGTGCTCTCATGGTGGTTTCGTTAACTTGGTATGTGCCAAAATAGGCATAGTATGACAAGAGTGTATGACGAATATAAATGATAGTCCAGGACATGAATATCATGCTGTGTGTGTTGTTGGGACTCGGGTAGCGTTTGGACCGGTGATCCTTCAGCGAAAGGGTTGAGTACGTCCGGGAGTAATAGCGAGAAAAAAAGGGTTTATTCTACATATTTACAGTGGCTCCATATATGGAAGCCCACTCCATGGGGGAGAAATTTTGAATGTTTCAGCTCACTACATGTTTGAGCACATATCGGAACACGTCAGGACACACCACTGCACTCAAGATGTCTCCTTATAAAACATTCGTCTTCCCTAGTTGACCCGACAAGAGAATCAGATGACCTTGATGCGGCCAATCAGAGGGGTCGTATTGTTCACTGAACTCCGCCTCTAATGTTGCACCTTCGAAGCAAGGACGAGGCAATCCGGAAACAGGGGGTTGACACTCCTTCCACGAAAGTCGGTGACCTGTTTCTTGCCCTCAGACGGTCATCTTGCCAGGGTCGGGAGAATGGCCTTCACGCTAATCCCCGCTTCTAACTAAGGGGGGGGGGGGGGGGGTGTGGTCGGTCGCTTCTAAGTGAGCTTCTTTGTCCGAACGTCACTGCCGGTGTCGGGCCGCGTCGCCAGGTAGGCGGCCGCTGATGAAGGGGGTGGAATCGGGGGAAGCACCCAAAGAATGCGCACTGCCGAGTTGGGGCGCTTGTTTGCCGGTCTCGTCGGTGTCGGGGACTGTCGCCGTCAGGGCGACGCTGATGAAAGGGCCTGCCTCGATGGGAAACAGTCAAGGAATGCGCCCGGCCGATTCGGGACGCAACAGTGTCATGTCGGTCACGAAACAGCCGCCTACGTCTTGCTTCTCGCACGGTCGTTTCCTTAACTTGTTAGGTACCAAAAATGGCATAGTATGACAAGAGTGTATTACGAACATAGATGTTAGGTCATGACATGCGTGTCAAGTAGGTCATGAAATACATGAAATATGCTTGGCTGAACGTCAAGTGATGCGTCGTAGCCAGCTCCTAGCACACTTCTGCGCATAACATCGACTCCCACAGGGCGTGGGATCTGCCGGCGTTTTAGGTGCGAAGCACCTTATGCGCCCGGGCTGTCGGTGTCTCCTGTCGTCGTCGTCGTAGTCACGATAAGCAAGCGGCTCGTGCTCGCGCTCGGCACGCGCTCGTGCCACTGCTCCCGCGTTCGTCGTCGTTGTCTTTAACAGCTGGCTGTGTTGCCGCTCATCATTCCAGCATATAATTTCACTTCTGTCGTCGTAATGGGGAGGCCGCGTTTACGGGGCCATGAGCCATTGCTTAAGACAGTATTAGCGGTGTATCCCTGCATGCGTCGCACCTCCGCAAGTTTCACGTTAGTGGAGCTGTATTCCGCTCAACGGGTCATTTGACACTTACCCATAAAATTTAATTCACCGCTCACACCGAGCCTACGACTCAACTCGTGCTAACTGTAATTTCTCTCTTGCTCTCATAGTAATGCCCCCCGCCCCATTTTTTTTACCGGCGAAGCTGTTTAAGCTTGAGGATGGTCCGTCCAGTGTACGCCGCAAAACCTCCCCCTCGCGATGACGTCACCATGCGGCGCCTAGAGACGCTTCGCCCCAGCTGCGCCGACCGCGCGGAGCCTCGCCACAGCTACGTGAGCCCTAACGTCATCGTGCGCGCCGCATTGCTTCGCCTTAGCTTTTCCTAGCCATGACGTCACAGCGCCGTGCGGAGTAGTTGCCACGGCTGCGTAGAGGCGGAGCTAAGCCGTGGCGTCACTGCGCCGACCCACGGGATCAATAGCTCCGCGTCGCCGCCGCGGCGACACAAAAGCGCCGCCGTCTCCGCGCCGAGCACAACGCCGCGAAGATGGGGCGGCCGAAGAAGAGCGTTACTCCCGAAGAAGAGGAAGCGCGGCACGAAAGCCGCCGCGCCGCTACTCGAGAGCTAGTGAGACGACTTCGGTCCGATCCCGAGTATCGCGCCGACGAAGCGGCGGCGAAACGTCGGCGATTCGCAGAATATCCGAAGTATGAGGCCGCGAAACCCAGCAAAAGCGTTTGAGCGTCCAGAAGCGTCGCCAAAAGGACCCGGGTCAGCGAGTGTTGGAAAATTTCCAGCGGCAAATTCGGAAAGCCATGAGAGGTGCCGACGGACGGTTTGCCTTCGAGTTTGTAAATAGTGAAATTGGTCACAGTTGTCGAGTGTACGATAGAAAAAATGCTGTCGTTTGACTCGAACTTTGACTCGAATGGTGGGGTCGCCAGCTTCGCTGTTTGCCCAGTCTTCGCACCACTAGTGTGAAGCTGCCCCTATTTTTTTCTTTCTTCTTCCTTTTCTTTCTTTTTGGTATTGCTCTCTATACCTCATGAATCATGTCCATGCCGTTACAGCTATGAGATGACATTGGAATCCTTCATACCGCCCGAAATGACTCGAGGCGACTGTTAACACTAGTGGTAGAATAAGGTGAAGGGCGCGTCGCCTGCTCTCCCGGTCTGAACGGCTTCGCGGTTTCAAGAAGAGACCTGAACGTTGGCACGTCCGAGGAGGGCCCACAATAACGGCGTCGCGGGCAAGAGAAGAGGAAGGCAGCCGAAGGCCGAGCGAGACGCGGGCCCAGACTGAACGGCAAGCGCAAAAGCGAGCCAAGAGTTCGCGCAGGAGGTCGAGTACGGCGGAGACAAAGTAGCCGGCGCGCGTCGGGGTCATTCTCCGCCGCGTCCCTTTACGAGCTAAGGGGGCGGGGGGGGGGGGGTGTTTTTGCGAGGGAGGCTGAAGAGACTGTCTCGGCCCAGTGTCAGCAGCGGTAGTAGTGGCGGTAACTGGCGCGGATCCTCGCCTCGGAAGCTGCCGGGCCGGACCCCAGTGGGCCAGAGGAGAAGGGGGGGGGGGGGGGGCTTTCCTCTTAGCGAGGTGGGACGCGCCGGTCGAGTCGCCGCTGATTAATGGCCACCCTCGTGCACTTCTTTTCCTTCTATCTTCTTCCTGTCTGCTTCGTTCTTTTCGTTGCCTATTTTGCCGAGATTGGCGGTTTCCTTTCGCAAGTATCCTTCACCAGTGACCGCGGCACTGTTCAGAACGTCGCAGCGGCTGCGCACTTGTTCTTTATTCTACTGCAAGGCTGCAATCACTGTGCCCTCTAATACTTCCCATCTCCTTGCCTGCTATTTCTTTTCGATTTCCACCTCAAGTTACGCAATCTTATCCTATCGCTCTGCTTTCTTGTAGGCTGGGCTGCTAGCGCCTGCTTCGTCTTCGGAATTTGCTGTTTTCTAAGGCTAGCGTTCCTTGTTGCGTGGTGGCGCTCGAGGGGTCTAGTCACGCACTTGGACATTTGTTTTTAGCTAAGGTGTGCATCGTAACATGTGCAGGTGCTCTAATAAGGACAGGCTACAATTGAGGTGAACGCCGTCGACGATTGCCGGTCGTGCAATGTGATTACGAGCCGTACGTCTTTCGGTAGCCAGCTCATCAAGTAATCATAGACAACATATTACGTGAAGCCACCAATTTTTTTATCGTTCATCATATTTTGAAGACACCTCTCGTCGTTTCTGATCCTTTGTTATTTATTTTTCACACTTGGTCGGCTTTATAATCGTTCTGCGCTTTGATTTCTAAGTCATTTGATTTCAGGTAATGAGTTGTCAGAAAGAAAACCTGAATTACTCAATTACTTTTTTTTACTAGAAACAATTAGTGAAGGAGAAAAGAAACCGCAGGAATTCGAATTATCCCTCGGTAATGTCATCAATTCAGGCTGTTGCTCGGAAACAAATATGCAACTTTAGAACAGGAAGATGAAGACAACATAGAGGTAATTAATGAAACTGTAACTAGGGTGATCTCAGAAGCAGCAATTCAAGTGGGAGGTAAGACACCAAGGCAATCAGTAGTTATAAGCTCTCCCAAGTAACATAGGACCTAATAAAGAAATGGCAAAACATGAAAGTGTGAAACTCGAAAGATCAGATAGAATTCGCTGAACTGACGAAACTGATCAACAAGAAGAAAGTAAGGGATATCCGAAATTATAACGTGGCTAAGATTGAGGAAGCAGTAAAACATGGACGCAGCATGAAATCAGTGAGTAGAAAACTTGGCATAGGAGAAGGCAAAATGTATGCACTGGAAGATAAGCAGGGTAATATCATAAGCAATTTAGATGAGATAGTAAAAGCAACGGAAGAATTCTATACTGACCTGTACAGTTCCCAGAGCAACCAAGCTACTTTCATTCGAAGTAGTGATGAAAAGGATACAGAGGCTCCTTCTATAACTAGCGATGAAGGTGGAAGGGCCTTGAAAGACGCGACCAGGGGAAAAGCTGCTGGAGACGATGAATAATGGAATAATAGTCGATTTAATCAAAGATGGAGGGTATATCATGCTTGAAAGGCTTGCGGCCCTTTATACGCAGTGCCTCACGAGTTCAAGTGTACCAGAAAGCTGGAAGAACGCCAACATTATACTCATCCATAAGAAGGGAGACGTTAATGAATTGAAGAATATACCCATTAGCTTGCTTTCAGTATTGTACAAAATATTCACCAAGATAATTTCCAATAAAATCAGGGCAACACTTGACTTCAGCCAACCAAGAGAACAGGCTGGCTTCAGGAAGGGATATTCTATGGTGGATCATGTCCATGTCATCAATCAGGTGATAGAGAAATCTGCGGAGTACAATGAACCTCTCTATATGGCTTTCATAGATTATGAAAAAAGCATTTGATTCAGTAGAGATACCGGCAGTCATAGAGACATTGCGTAATCGAGGAGTACAGGAGGCATACGTGAATATCTTGGCAAATATCTACAAGGATTGCACAGCAACCTTAGTTCTCCAAAAGAAAAGTAGAAAGTTACCTATCAAGAAAGGGGTCAGGCAAGGAGACACAATCTCTCCAATGCTATTCACTGCATGCTTAGAAGAAGTATTCAAGCTCTTAGACTGGGAATGCTTAGGAGTGAGAATCAACGGCGAATATCTAAGCAACCTTCGGTTTGCAGATGACATTGTCCTATTTAGCAACAATGGGGACGAATTACAGCAAATGATTGAAGACCTTGACCGGAGAAAGTGTAAGAGAGGGCTTGAAGATTAATATGCAGAAGACAAAGATAATGGTAAATAGCCTGGCAAGGGAACAAGAATTCAGGATCGCCAGTCATCCTCTAGAGTCTGTAAAGGAGTACGTTTGTCTAGGTCAATTACTCACAGGGGACCTTGATCATGAGAACGAAATTTACACAAGAATAAAATTTGGTTGGAGTGCATCCGGCAGGCATTGCCAAATCCCGACTGGGAGCTTACTACTGTCGTTGAAAAGAAAAGTGTACAATCATTGCATTCTACCGGTGCTAACATATGGGGCAGAAACTTGGAGGTTACCAAAGAAGCTCGAGAAGAAGTTAAGGACCACACAAAGAGCAATGGAACGAAAAATGTTAGTCCTAACGTTAAGAGACAGGAAGAGAACTGTGTGGATCAGAGAACAAACGGGGATAGCCGATATTCTAGTTGACATTAAGTGGAAACAAATGGAGCTGGGCAGGCCATGTAATGCGTAGGATGGATAACCGGTGGACCATTAGAGTTACACAATGGATACCAAGAGAAGGGAAACACAGTCGAGGACGGCAGGAAACTAGGTAGGGTGATGAAGTTTGCAGGCGCAAGTTGGAATCAGCTAGCGCAAGACAGGGGAAATTGGAGATCACAGGGAGAGGTCTTCGTCCTGCAGTGGGCATAAATATAGGCTCATTATGATAAATATGATGATGATGATGATTGTCCTCATTCAACCATCCGCGGCGGCTCACTGGGTAAGCCGTTTTCCCGATGAGCACGAACCCGTGAGTTTCACGGGAATGTCAAACTCCGTAAACGTAATTTAACTGTCTTGATTGGCATGCACGTTTCTGTGCAAATAAAACTATTCGGTATAAAACTTGAGCATGAACAATCAATACTATTATGAATCTCAAATATTGACATAGTCGAAATTCCCGTGCGAAGAATGCTGTACTGCCACAACGAAGTTCAAATCAACGATTCACATTTTTTGTTACTGCGAGCACGATGACCAGGATTTTAAAGCGAATATTTCTTCGCCTACTTCCCTGGGTAGGCGTAGCTGCCTGGCTGCGGCTTGATCAGTCGCTGTCTCGGCGGATTATTTTTGGATTAAATGTTATGGAGAAGTGAAGAGGAAGCACGAAATATATGTAAACAGAATGTTTACGAATACTGTAGCGGCTGACAAGGTAGCTTGTTCGCGAAATACGAGAGCGTCGTGCTCTCTTCAACGTCTTCTTGATCAGCCTGTCACATGACGCCCGGCTGCTGAAGGACCGACCCGGTGCTGGTTAGGAGGCGGTCGAATGATACGGTTTAAGACGCGCGACGTGGACTACATCGGAGCGAGGGTGAGCCACGGTGGGGTCAGGAGGGGCGATGTCATGCACAATGTCGGTCACTTGACGCAAGACGCGGTAAGGACCAGAGTAGCGTGAAAATACCTTCGAGAGCCCAACGTGTCGCGACGGTGACCAAACCAGAGCTAAGGCGCCAGTGTGTAGTCGGGGCGCCGAATAGGCGCCGCTAATATTCCTGGGGTCGACGGCGGGGAGTATGTCAAGCCTCTTGTGCCTTGAGTAGGGCTTCACGGGCGTACTCCGACGGGAAATTTTGGCTAGCAGCCAGAAGGTTGTCGAAAGGTAGCGTAGGATCACGATCAATGAAGAGGAAGAATGGAGACAACCCTGCAGTATCGGGGCGAGAAGAATTATAGACGAAGGCAACGAACGGCAATGCAGCATCCCAGTAGAAATGGTCAGTGGAGACATACATAGAAATCATGCCAGTAAGGTTTCGGTTGAGACGCTCGGTTAGGCCGTTCGTTTGTGGATGGTAAGCAGTAGCAAATTTTTGATCGTGTTTTTGCATTCCGCCCCTGTCGCACTGGGGCCGTCTCAGCCGGGAATTGAACGAGCGACCTCGAACCGAGCAGCGCAGCGACGTAGAGCCCCTTAGCCGCTTCGGCGGGCTTACGAATTTAGGTCATTGCGTCATTTTCTACCGCAAAAATAAACCAAGACGTGTTCGGCCATTTGCAATTCTTAAAGACATAAAAGAAAGAGAAATGAAGCATAGATTTGGAAGTAACACTAGCCTTGGATGGTTATATAATTATTTTTTATTGATATTTGAACGTTTAACACGGTATTTCCTTTTCCTTATCCGCCCTAATATCTTGCTTCCAAATTTATTTCTGTTTGAGTTGTCCAATTCATCTTCTTTCTCGCCCTTTGAAATATAATTGTCCGTTCGCATGGCAGTTACGCAGTGTTCGTTTGTTCCCAGTTTTATTTCTACTCCTTCTTTTTGTTGCTGTAGTTGTAGGAATTAATTTTGTGTGTTTTCTGCAACCACCCGATTTTTGACCCGACCTCCATTGTGGGTACATGCCATGTTTAAGGATCGCCATCGTCGTCGTTGCCAAATATTCCACTTTCCGGGGCAGCGCCGTTGGAATGACAAAAACTTTGTGAAAATGTCTTGTTCGTCGTCATGGATAAAGGACTGCCTTTATACATTATTTGATATTCGTAGCTACTGATGCGGTTCCCTTGACTCGGAATTAAAAGCGACTAGCGTGATTGTTGTGGCGGTTATCATAGCTACCGATCCACGAGATTGAAGGGCTGCCCGTTAGGGATTGGACAGAGCGATGAATTTAGTTGTGGCTATCACGCTGCGACGTCCGTTGCATACACTTTCTTTCTTTCTTTTCTTTTCTTTCTTTTTGAGATGAAAGGTTCTTTTCATGCAATGGTTGTCTCGCATTGATCGCTTGGCTCAGCGTAGTACCGAGGAAAACCTTAAAGAAGGAGGCGCGGATAAACAACGAGACGGCGGAAGCTATAGAGATTCGCCGCGAACCGACTGACGTCACAAAGGAGGGGGGAGAGCTCTTCCCCGCAGAAGCCAGCTTCGGAGAAGAGAAAGAAAGCAATGATTAATAAAGAACGCTAATTCTTATTAACGGTGCTTAGTATCCTACGAAGCCGCACAAGCGTGCAGGGTTTTCCGAACGTTTAGACTTCAGGCTGCCGGGCCTCGAGAGCAGGAGCTTAAGCCCACGGGAGGCACACTCAGCAGCACAAATCCCTCGTTCCCGGTTGTCTTCGCATTGCTTTTTCTTGGTTGCCCCGGCCTTCTTTGCTGTGCGTGCGCTATTCAGGCCCCGCACTCCGCGTGCACTTGTTGTTTCCTGCCAGCGCTCGGCTCGAGAAAGACCCCCGAAAGTGCACGCGCTTTTTTGCGTCGTCAAGTTTTTGCTTGCGTCCGCTGTTCGCCGCTTCCGCGCCTGCAGCGCGCGGCGGCGTGCGTGTACACCATACCGCCTGCATCGCCTCGTGGATTTGGTTGGCTCGCCTGATTTTTCTCTCTTCTCTTCTTCCGATTTTTATTTATGTATTAGTTTGGTCTCTCTCTCTCTCGCTCTCTGTTCAGGCTCGGGCGTCGTTCTCGGCTTCTCCGTCTGGAGCCGGTTTATGCCCGTGCAATCCGGCCTGCGGCGTCGACGTCGCCGGCCCGTAATCCCTCCCCGCTCCCGTCTCCTTCCTCTGCATTTCGTCTAACGTTCTGTGCCACAATGCCTTGGACGCGACGTCGCCCGCGCTAGGCGACCGTGCGGCTCCCCGTCTCCCCATTTCCTTTCCCCATCTTCTCTCTCTCTCGTCTCGCCCGTCGACGCCCAACAAGCTGCGGCCGAGCGCTCGGGGCACGTCTCCCGGAGCCCGTCCTCGTGAGCACTCGGAGAACCAGCTCCGTAGGCTCAAATCTTGGTGAGCTGAAAACATAGACGTCGTACGTTTTGGTTAACAAAAGAAGCGCGCTCCGAGCGCGAGAGATCTCAAGTAAAACGCAGCACACGCGGTAGCTGGCATATCGAGTATGGAAGTTCACGAGGCTGGCGGGTGCACTAGCCTGCAACACTTCAAACACGTGTTGTTATACAAACGTTGATGCCGTCGGTACCTCCGAGGCTGGTGGTAGGACACGCCTAAGCAGTTCCGGAAGAACCAGAGAGTGCTTCTATTCGCTTTCTGGGAAGCATCGTGATGTTTTATTGCTATGTTGAATTATCACTTTCATCTCGGTAACTACAACGCCGAGGAAACTGCGAGATCGGTGAAAGTTTAGGCAATGCTTGTTGAAACTTGAATCGATCAGCCTAAAAACGTTTCGTGCTTAACAGTAGCACACCGCACAAATGTAAAGCACGAGAGTGTGGGAAGTAAATTGGCGCACATAAACGTGCACGAAGCTTTGAAATCCCGCAGTCAACCATCGCAATCCTGGTGAATTATTTCGCTCTTGATCTCCCTAAAACAGGAGACACCTTAGGAACACTGTCTATCGGCTCTGAAGCCTGAGTACTCATAACGCATCTTATGGTAGTTTTGGACTTGGGTTTCACACGCGTAGCCTGCCGCGTGCAGGGAGTGGCGGTTGATTAAGATCTGGTGAGTGGAAACGCAGCGTTCGAAAAGAATACTTCAACTGTCTTGTCGCCTCAGGTCCCCCAGTTGCAGTATCTTGTTTAGCACTGCGTTCGACTGCGTGCTCCTTTATGTAGTATTGTCTTTCTCTCTCTCTCTCTGTGTGTGTATGCATGGAACGGTTTTCCCGCGAACTTTGGTCTCCGCGGCTAGTCCTTGGTCTATGGTTAGTTTTTGGGCCCCTCGAAAGTGAAAGAAACCTAAATAAAAGTGAGGGAAACCTGCATCACCAAAGGTATGGCAACCAATTAAACATAAATGAAAAGGGCATCGGGCTGCTCCAGTGTGGGAACCCGGTTCGGAACCAGTCGTCTGGCCAACTTGGGTCACGAATATGTGAGATTCGGTATGCGACACTCATCAGTTAACTCGTTTCACCCCAACTTGTCTTACTGGGTATGTGCCAGTGCTTATGCGCCGCTCTTTAACGAACCTATTTGTACCCATCTTGGATGACTAGTTATGTGGCACACTTCGATGAACCTCTTTGATGCAAGTGCTCCCACTCCAGCGCCAAATGCGCCAGATTGCGCCATACGAGATTTCCAGCGCCATCCTGATAAAAATACATGATTTTGCGCTGAAGTGCGCCAAAATTAGCGCCTGCGCATTACAAGTGAGGCCGCAGTGGCCCGCAGACGTGCGTAGCGCGCATGACCAAAGCGACTTCGTAAATCGAACGGCGACCGATAATTCGGGCTCGATGGGGACCAACCACCAAAAGTCCAAATAATTGGGAGTCGGAAATATAAAAATTCGCCAGAAAATAAATATTCCGCCAGTGGCTAAAAAGGACATTATTCTCGGTTGACCACTTTCGGGGATACGTTCACGCGGGATTTCGCGTCACTAACGTCAGCGTCGGCATACTTGGTGGTGTGCCAGGAACGCTATCATCCGTCGACGTGTCCAGTACTAGTCGCGCGAAATGTCGCGAAAGTGAAAGTTCTCGGAAAGGGATCGTCCAAAAACGCTAGCAGCAAGCGCAGCCGCCGCAGCGAGCGAGGTTTCGTGCGGTATATCGTTTCAACGGAAACTGAGCGGCGAATGCACAGCGCATGCAAAGGTCAGAGCCGTGTGGAGATCATTTTTAAGAGACGGTGCGGGCGACCGCCACAGCCGGGCAAAGTACAAGCGCGTTTGTTGGCAGAGTAGAAGCTGCCCCCCCCCCTCCCTCCCACGCTGCCTTCTCCCGCTTTCTTGCTTTCGCGTGGGAGATTGAGTGGCCAGTTCCCCTTGCGCCCGGTTGCAAGATACGCATTTGGTGCCGCAGCACAGCGTCGCCCCGCCTCCCCCCCTTATCCCCACGGCCTTTCGCGCGACGAAGGTCGCGTTTGATTTCCGCCGTGCGTTCGCTCTCCGTGGTACCACGCGTCCCCCGCGCGCTTTCACTCACGCATACGGCGCGCGGCGACGATTTTATCGCCCTTGGACTTTATACGGAACCTCACGACGACGGCGACGCCGACGGCAGAAATGCGGTTGATCTGTCCATATAATTGCTATCGCAATAAAATAAAGCCGACGTTTGTCAACGCGGTCCTGCGCGCACGTATGCTTGCCTACGATCTGGTCAGTCCGTATCTCTACCACTGTTATGCTGTCGCCACAAAAAGACGAAAGTACAATTCATGCATGCACTGAATCTTCAACCTTTGGCAACAGGACCGCGATTTCGTAGTGATGCCTTTTCCGCTGCTACTTCCTTGCGCTTCGTCAGTGGTGTAAGAGCGGCGCTCCGCCTGCGTTATATGGTATCAGCTGGCAGAGAACGGTGGACGATAAGCGCGGCATATAGAATCGAGCGGAATGCATCGTTACAAAATTGCCGCGCAGGAGTCGACCGCGCTATCATGGCCGAATGACGGCGTTTTTTTTTTTTTTTGAAACAGTCACTTTCCTCGTCGGCGGCGACATCGAGGGTGTAGTCGGCGCCGCCTAAACAACTTAAGTCAACGCGACCCTGTCGCTAGTTAACACGTCAATGAATAAACGCTGCACGCGCGGAGCGAACCCGAATGGCTTGCCGGAGTTCGCTTGCCCGACGGTTCGGGCGCGGTTGGTGCTGCATTAACTAGGCTTCGCTAGTTTCGGTTTCCAGGAGGTGTCGACAACATGGCCGACCAATATGCTGCGGCGATGCCAACGACGTATAAACGCCAAAATATTGCTATTTTCCAGTCAACTCGGCGGTCAAATCAGCACACAGTCGTGCAGGCGGAGTCCGAATTATATAGAATGGCGTACTTTAAGGTGTCCGAAATTTCGGTCGTACTTATACTTTAAATTTATGGGCCAGTGATGGTACCTAAAAGTAGTCCGAATAATCGAGCTTGTTTGAATTGCTGGTGTCGAAATAATAGGTCGACGCCCGTTGTGAATCGGCCAGTTGCTGAACAGAGGCTTCAGCGTTACGAGGAAAAAAAAATGTCACAGTTTCGCCCTAAGGGCGAAGCAATGAATGCGATAGCAACACAGCAATGTCATACGAAGTAAGGTGAGCGGCTTTGGTAGCAATATGAATTGTAGTAAACATGAGCTGATTAAGTAAGCAGGCGTGCTGCGGCGTAAGTAGACCGACATGAAGAGAGACTCGATGACCACGGGAAGGCGCGTGTGAAACGGTGGTGTTGATGAGAAGCGCTTCCCGTGGGCAGCGCGTGCGAAGGGACACACCTGTAGTGCTGCACTGCCGATCCGGGCAGCATTGCATGTGTAGCGTGCGTTGGAAAATGTGGCCCGACTATTACTAACTGAATGAACAAGCGTGGTGTGAGCGCGCACAAACATGAATAGATCACACTGAATGACTGCAGACAACGACTGTCAAAACGCTGGCAGCGAGCCCATACGCCGCAGCGGGCGAAGGTACGTGCGGTCTATCGCTTCAACGGAAACTGAGCGGCGAATGCACGGCGCATAAAGGTCAGAGCCGTGTGGAGATAAGAGGCGAGCGACGAGCGCGGTCGTTGGCAGAGTAGAAGTGCCCCCCCCCCCCCCCCCCCCCCCCGCGCGCTCCCTCCGGCGCTGGCTTCCCGCTTCCTTGCTTGCGCGTGGGTGATTGAGTGCGTTCGCTCTCCGTGATTGCGCGCGTCCCCGCACGCTTCCGCTCGGGCATACGGCGCGCGGCGAAGATTTTATCTATAGGGAACCTCACGGCGACGGCGACGGAGACGGAGACGGCAGAAATCCGGTTGAAGTGTCCATATAATTGCTATCGCAATAAAACAGGCAGTTGAAAAGTACTTGGTGTCGTCTGAAGCAATGAATGAGCGTTACGAGCGGCTCATTAAGGCTGGACTGGCTCAGAAAAGCATTGATGACGTTGAGTCTGGCCAGGATGTTTCTGACTGATGCTAGAGCCTTGCTGAAAACATAACAAAGTGTCAGCTGTCAATAAAACAAAATCGTACGATGTAAAAGACATCTCAGCAGCTTCACTCAACTTGAAATAAACTAATTACAGCACACTGTGTGAACAGGTTTGTTGTCTTCATTTAAATTAAAGGGAAGCTCATGTATTTAGAGGCAGACCAACATTCTTTTACAGCAAGCAAATGCTTTATGGAATAACGCTTGTCAATTTTAAGTGTTTGAAATAGCTTAGGACGTGTCCTAGCAGCTGGCATTTATTCGCTCCAAAGTGCTCCGAAATCTGTATCTGGATGCTCCAAACTGCTCCAAAATTAAGATTTTGCGGCTCCAAAAATTGCTCGTCAGTGGCACCACTGTTGATGTCAATTTGGGTCGCTGGGTATGCGCAACTGGGTATCGGCCGCTCTTCAATAAACCTTTTTAACACTAACTTGGGTCACTAGCTATGTGCCGCTCCTTGGGTGTGTGCCAAAAAAAAAAAAAAAAAAAACATGTGTAGCTCTTCGATAAACTTGTTTCATGCCAACTAGGTATGGGCCATTGCGTATGTGCCGCTCTTCAGAGACAGAAAGGTCATTGAAATTTCTCCGCTGCTGGGTGGAGTTTAACACACCTCAAATATATTCAGACAATCTTGTCTGAAAATATATTCACACTCACGCCATGCGGGGACTTCGCTGCGGCGGCACCAGATGGCGCAGCCTGTCTGGAGGGAAGCGTCAGAGAGCATGCGGCTGCATACGCGCCCCATACCTGACGCGTTGCCTCAATGCTAATCGCATTAACGTCCACATTCATCTTGAGATGTGTTCGGCCTGATCGGTTATTAATTGAAACAAACGCAGTTTGGATATTACTTGCGAAAAAAAAATATTAGAACTGTCTTTGTGTTTTTCATCTTATAACTCATCAACTGCTTGAACTCACAAGACTGCTGGTGTAAAGACCACGAACTTGGAAGCAGCCGGGCAAACTGAAGTCGGCTCGCAGAACGCACGCGCCTTCAACTGTTCTCCGCGGCGAATGTTACAGCACTTTCTCCCTCATCTGACTGACGCCGTAACACTGACGCCGAGCGACGGTCACTTGCTACGAAATTTACTCATCTCGCAGAGGTATAAGCTTGCTAAAGGTATGCTATATGCGTTTTTAATGGTGTTCTGTGCGCTTGTTTTTGTTTTAATAAAGTGAAGCAAGAAGAAAGTGGGCAGCTTGCACTAGTGGTGCAAGGCTGGAGTAAACAGCGGAGCTCGTGATCGACCTAGATTCTTCCAGGTGTTACTAGCCTTGGCGTGTTTAGCAGCAGCGGCTTCGGCGCGATACTCCGGATTAGCACGCAATCACCGCATTCGTTCTCGGCTGGCGGCACGACGAGCTTTCAGCTGAGCGGCTTCTTCGGGAGTTTTGTACTTCTTCGGCCGTCCCATGTTACATTTACTCAGTGCGAAGTCTACGAGAGTTGGGTGTGTCGCCGTCGCGGCGACATGATCTGTATAATCAGTGTGACGTCATGGCCAAGCTTCACAAGGATTTGTCATGACTAAGCAAAGCAAGAATTGCGGCGCGAAGCAATGACATGGCTGGGCGAAGCTGCGTAAGTGATTGCTAGGCGACCGCATTGACTGAGCGGGTCTGCTGGAACGTGGTGTCGGTGTTGCAAACTGCGCTATACTACGCGCAGTGACGCCATCCCTGGCGCGGCGGCGGAGGAGCGTTGCCGGAGCTAGGAGAAGGGAGGCGCAACTTCGACTCTGCGCCGTTGCTTGGCTAAGGCTTCTTCGGCTCTCTGTGCAGGATCAGCTGGACGCCGGCAATTGTATTCTTGTTCGGCCAAGCAGCGTGATTCCCGGACAGCGGCCTCTTCCTCGGGAGTGCGGTTCTTCCTCGGTCTCCCCATGGCTGCTACTACCGTCCGCACACTAGCAGCCCCGCATTGTTTGTTTTCCCCGCAAAGTGACCTGTATTGCGGCAAAGCGTGCTTGCTGGTCATGGCAGGGGAGGACGGATAGAGTGCCCTCGTTAAACACATTTGCGGTGCATGAACTGGGAACAATAATCGCATTTCTGCGTAGTTGGTTATATCGCATCGCACAATAGTCTGACGCTTATCCTACGGGATGAGAGGCTCGACGGACGTTGGAAAATGTGGATGGCGATGACCTCGTCTTACTTCATGTCGCTGTGGAACGAGCCAACGGGCAACGCTTCCGTGGATCGTGAACGCGGTGGCTGGTAGCGCATTCCGCACAGAAAGCAACATTATTTCAAGTAAGGTTTCACAGAATATTATAGACACGGCTTCATGGTGTGCGTCGCTCCTAAAGGCATATTTCCCCCTATCGATGATGGATTCATTTTTGATGTGACCTAATGTACGCAAGCTCTATGAAAACTTCCTATTACCCGCCGCGGTGGCTCAGTCAGCTAAGGCGTTGCGCTGCTGACCACGAGATCTTGGGATCGAATCCCGGCCGCGGCGGCCGTATTTCGATGGAGGGGAAATGCAAAAACGCCCGCGTGTTTGCGTTGTAGTGCACGTTAAAGAACCCCAGGTGGTCAAAATTAATCCGGAGCCCTCGACTAAGACGTGCCCCATAATCAGTACTGGTTTTGGCACGTAAAACCCCAGAAATAAGAAGGAGAAAACGTCCTATTGTCAACCATAAACAAATTCACCGATACTATTTTGCATCTTAGGTTGTTACTCCTACTGCATTAACGAGTGAATCTGTGGTCATCGACAGTAATAACTTTCAGCGCGTCTCAACCGTCTCTCTCTCTCTCTTATGCAGCAGCTGCTGTCTTTTCGACCACGTGCTTCATTATTCTGAAGTCAGGAAGCCTTGTCATGGATTGTCACATTTTGTGTGCTCCATAACAGTTCGTAATAACTTATTATTGGCGAAAGTGCGCGACCGGCCAGTGAGAAATGGCTCTTACTAAGGGAAACCTATGTGTACGCGTATTGGAGCGCTGGCTCATTCCAGGCTTAGGTTTGTTCACACACTGGAGACAACGTGACGCGATGGCTGCTTCAACCGTTGTTCTAACTGTTATGGCGTTTCGGAACAGTGTGAACACGTCTTTTTTTTGTGTGTGTGATTTCTCGTTGCTATACGTCCAAGATCCCCCCCCCTTTTTTTTTTTGCCCTTTCCCCCCCCCTTTTCCCAACTCTTTCCGTTGCTGCCAGTAGGGCTCTCGTCACTGTTATTCAGGCAACGTAATGAGTTCGAATCCGCAGCTGTTTGGATGTAATTAAATGAGCGTCTTTCCCTCATTTTTTTGTTTGCTCACGTGAATTCCAGTTCTCGCGGCGCCCGCGTGGCACCGACGGTGCAATAGGGCTTATAAATGCTAGTGTACTTATAGGGCGAGGAGATGCTCTAGATGTCGATATCGTCCGTGCGACGCGACATTTTGTCCGGGGCGCCTACTCGGCGTCTGGTACGCTCCCCCGTCCCGGTCGTCTCGTCGCCGCTGTCAGGCGCCATCGAGGCTTTGGCAGCCGCCGCCGCGGCCGCCAAGTGTTGGCGGCCCGTCGCATCGCGTTTGCTAAGCTCTGCGCAAACACGGCCGCCCGCCAGCCAGCCTGATCGGCGCGCGTCTCGTGTGCCTGCCTGCCTCTTTCTCCCGAACGGGATACACACACCGAGGGGATGACGGGCGGCTGGGGCGGGGAGGGAACAGGACGGGACGAGGGCGAGAAGGGTAGAACGAAGGCAAACCGGACGAGAACTCGCCTCCTCCTCACCCCTGTGGAACGCGTCGCCTGTGCAAACAATCGGGACGTGAAGCGGGATTGAGAGGAGGAGGTTTGCGACGCAGATGCGGAGAGAGAGATAGCACGGGGTGACGTATCGCGATGAGAGGCTCGCTGCGTGGGCGAGGATGGAAAGGAAGCTCGTTTGACCGCCCAGCGCTGCCGCCACCCACTCTTGGCTGGCCACTCGGTCGCCGACAAACGCGCGCAAACACATACAGCGAGGCCTATCTTTATTATCCCCGCGCTTTTTGCCGCGTCGCGTTTCTTTCTCTTTTCTTTTCCCCGCCGTTTTGCACAGATCGGTGTCTCCGCCCCGGGCTTTACGTTGGTGCACCGTCGCGCTCGAGGTCCGGATTTGAGAAGACTTCCGGCACATTTGGGGCCTGTTTGAGCGGTAACGTTGGAGTGCGCGTGGTGACCCCTTCCCGGTTCCCCTTTTTTCTGCCGCTGTGAAACGCCCCTTCCCGAAACTCCCTGCTCGTCTGTCGGTTTTTTCTGTCTGTCCACGTTTTAAACTCTCCATTCGTGGTGATGTTGATCTAAACTTGTAGCCATCAGTGCGATTGAAGGGGGCGGCCTCTTGTTTGAACGCCGACTGTTGTGTCCCGAAGGCCGCGATGAGAAGCGATTGCGGACCTCCTCCTCCCTGCTCACCGAGTCGTTCGTTTGATGTCGTAGAAATGAAGTTCGCCACTTTGGTCGTTTACATTTTCCGAGACTCCTCCCTCCCATTTTTTCCCTGTTTCTTTTTTCTTGTTTTTGCATCTTTTCTCGCCGATCTATCTTGTGCGTGTCGCACGTGTGGTCGATTAGTAAATACAATTTCGTTTATCACAAACTTGAAATGGGCATTAAATAGAAACACTAATACACTTTTGAATGGCAAACTGTTTTTTGAAACCTATTTTTATTGATTTGCCAGGAAGGGGTGAATGGGTCAATGTGAATATGAAAACGTAGCTTTCATTTCCTTTTTTTTTTCTTAATTTATTGGGGCCGAAGTCGCAGTGCTAGTAGAACATCAGGGTTGCGTTGCGAGCTTCAATATATTGTGTCGCATTTTGCCCGATTTAGCGGAAGGCGAAGTTCTCGAAACTCGCCAGGTTCAGTGTTTCATTGCCTTATAGCTTGAGGCAACACCAGTCTATCCTGACCGATAAAGAATCAGCCGAGGTGGAGTTGACGCTAACAAGTCGATGACGCCACAGCGAGCTGATGCGCGAATTTAAGTCTGTCTTTGCTAATCCTTTTTCTCGTTGTCGATCGTGCTTCTTCTGGCTTATCAAGTCCCCCGTCTTGCAGTAATTCGCGAGTAATCTGTGTCACGCTTATTAGCTCGAATATCTTGGTGTTCGCATCAGGGTAACTGAACCCATCATGGTAATCATATTACTAATTCTGCAGACCGGCGCATGGCTATATCCTTTGCAAACTTTCTCAAGCGGCCACCACCGTAATCCGTTAGCCTACGAAACTCTTGTCCGTCCAATATTTAAGTATGCCAGTGTAGTATTTGACCCATAGCAAATAAGTTTAATTAAAACGTTTGCGTCAGTGCAGAACCGCGCCGCTCTATAGATTCATTCTAGCTGATTATTCTTACAACTCTGGTATCACGGCACTAAAATCGCTACTTGATTGTCCCACTCGGGCCGCTCGTCGCAGGATATGTCGACTACATCTTTACCATAGGTTCTGTCTTTTTTTTTTTTCATTCGCTACCACGTAATTAGCAAGGACCTCATCGCAACCGTCCGTCGCGTGTCCCGCGCCACCAACCCGATTGTCGTCCTCTCTTCACGTGCCCGCACAATGATCCAGCAGTCCATTTCAGGCAAAGCTTGTTATAACGTACATAATTCGGTGGCACCCGTGTACTAAAAAAAAAAAAAACTATCATCATTAGCAGTGGCTCAAGCGTCGTCGTCGTCTCCCACAGCTGGCACGTTGGCGCCGCTCGGTGTAACCACGCGAACCCGCTCGTGCCATATCTCCCGCGTTCGTCGGGGTCGTCCTCTTACATAGCGGGCTCCTTTGCCGCTCATCATTTTAGCGTAGAATTTCACTTCTCTTCTGTCGTCGTAATGGGGAGGCCGTGTTTACGGGGGTATGAGCCATTGCTTAAGGGGATATGAGCCATTCATTATCTTACCGTGACGAACAGATTTAATTTTGAAGCTAATTTCAAAGAATGGCAAGCGGCAATGGCTGGCGAATGCTGCTAACCACGCCGCCGAGCAAACTCGAGCCATCGAACGCAAGTGTTTGAGATTCGACAACAACTTGTCCCTCACCAATGTGACCCGCTCCGACGAACTGTGACACAAGTATGAATGAATGAAGATGTCCTAAGGCAGGATGAAGAACAAGGGCACGTTCCAGTAAACATAATGTTGGCGGCAAAGGCGACAAGCTACGCTTATCATCCATCTTCACGGAGTGGAAGGGCCGACGGATTTTTTGGTGCGTACTGAGCACGACTGGAATTTCACCGACCCGTCCGTCTCCGATTCCGCCGTCGAAGAAATAATGTCTACAGGCGTCATCGCACAGAACTGCCTGTAATAGTGTGATCGTCCTTATGTTATTGTATGCGCTGTGAATGCAGCCATCCCTCGTGCAATATTCCTCAAGGAGCGCTTGAGGTATTGAAAAAACAAAAATAAAGAATGACCGTTATTCCAAGAGGATCATGTATGAATACAGTTTACTTGAATATTCTACTTGAGTGTTCAATTAAATAAGCAACTTTCATTTGAAAGGGTGTAATTGTGAATAGTTAACGCTACTATCCTCGCGCATAAACTTCATCCACATATTTCTTGCGCAAACAGTTTTTTTTTCTCAAGGAAGAATACATACAGGGTGTTTCAGCGAACACTTTCAAAAATTCTTAAAGATTGCCTGGGGCAGATAGCGCAATTCTAGTCGATGAGCTGGTCTACTCGAAGAGGCGGACATTACTTGCACAAGAAATTTCAATGCATAATTGAATAATTAACAGAAATTTACTAATTAAGTTCAACTAATTACCTGATGGCCCACATTGCAATTTACAAATTGTAGCCGTGGAGTTCGCTAGGCGGATCCACTTGGGATAAATTCTTGGGGTGCCTCCAGTTTCGAGATATTAATTCCCGAACTTTGCGGAGAAATGCATTGGCATTCCAGTTAGGTTCTTAACAAAACGTCACTTTATGCATTGAAGCACAAAATTAACTGCACAATTAACTACCACAGGCGCCTGCTGCAGTCACGGAGACCGCGCACATTCGGCGCGAATGCGGGGAAACGGGGAAACGCGGGCGGCGTCGGCAGCAGCTCTGCGCGTTGCCTCGTTGGTGCTGCTACAATTTCTCTCTCTCTCTCTCTCTCATTTTCTCTTTCCCTCTCCCGAGCATTGCGCGCCGCGCGCTTGCTCTCATTCCCTCTCCTTAACGTCCCATGTCAAGGGAACTTGTGCACGGCACGGAGAGGAAGCGAAGCGCACGCCTGCTCCGCGAGGTGGTTGCTAGGCAACTCATGGGATTCATCACTCAGCGATCTTTTTTCGGTCGACGAGCACGGTTTTAGGGATAGCTTAAACAGCTTCGCTGTTAAAATGACGATACGTTATCTTCTTTCGCTACAAGTTACGTGTGTCCTCATTACTTGGACATATATAACATATAATCCTTATTTATTTATTTATTTACATACTCTCATGGCCCGAGGGCATTACAGAGAGGAATTTGGTGAGTACATATCAAGTCGTTGGCAATCTTCTTGAAATTAATGGTGTCACTAATAGCAGCGCTGGAGGCGGGAAGGTGGTTCCAGTCGTCGGCAGTGCGTGGTATAAATGAGTAAAAGTAATAGTTGGATTTGCATCGTGGTATCCCCACCTTCATTTGGTGATCGTTTCGAGGTGAGATATAGGATGGGGGAAGGAACAACTTATCTTTAAGAACAGGATTAGTGTAGTAGATCTTATGAAAGAGGCACACGCGCATAAAGTTACGACGTACTGCGAGGTCTGGCAAACCAAGCGTCAGTTTCATTGATGATACGCTTGCGTGGCGCGCATAATTTGTTAAGATGAAACGGGCGACCCTGTTCTGAAGTGATTCTAGAAGATTTGTTAGATTAGCTTGACCAGGGTCCCAAATGGAGCAGGCATATTCGAGCTTGGGACGTACTAATGTTTTATAAAGTTGCGATTTAACGTGAACAGTCGCACTGGAAAAATTGTGACGTATGAAACCAAGCATGCGGTTAGCGTTATTAAATATGTATTGAAGATGCACGTTCCACGAGGCATTACTAGGGATATGTATACCGAGATATTTGTAACTTTCTACAGAGGCTAATGGTGTGTTATTGAGGGTATAGTTCGAAGAAATAGGGAAAGAAGTCCGTGAGACACGCATGCTTTTACATTTATTAATATTAAGGGTCATTAAAGAATCGGAACACCAAGAAGATATGGCTGTAAGGTCAGATTGCAGGGCAGCATGATCAGAGGCGTTAGTGATGACGCGGTAAACTACGCAGTCATCGGTGAAAAGTTTTATAGAAGAAGTAACAAACATGGGAAGGTCGTTAATAAATATTAGAAAGAGTAGCGGACCCAGAACAGACCCCTGAGGCACTCCAGACTGCACAAAATCAATGGAAGAGTCATGACCGTTAGCAGATACATATTGGAAGTGATTCGAAAAGAAACATTCAATCCAGCGCAAGATATGAGTATCGAGATTAAGATTACGCAACTTATGGAAAAGCAATTTGTGAGACATTGAGTCGAAAGCCTTCGCGAAGTCAAGAATATACAATCTATTGTTAGTCCCTTGTCTACAGCACTAAATAAATCATTAGTAAAAACGAAGAGCTGGGTGTCACATGAAAAATATTTTCTAAAACCATGCTGACAGTTAGTAAAAAACGAGTTTGATTCCAGAAAAGCGATAAGATGCGAGTAAATGACATGCTCAATGAGCTTACAGGGATGATATGGGCCTATAATTAAATGGAGAGTCAGTGGGACCTGATTTGTGCAGTTGAACCACCTTTCCTCCTTTCCGATCACCTCTCACCATTCATACAATATAGACGCAGGGTTCGTACATCTTCAAATCTTTGAACATCCTTGAATGTGAAAAAAGACATTCAAGGGCCATTAAAACTGAAGTATAAATGTGCTCCTCGAATTCCTTGAAAACTGTGAACGTTCAAAGTAACAAACTCCGCATCGGGCTATGTCCTGGACACTGCCTATCTGGAAACAAACCTAGATAGTTTCTTTTCAGAGTGTCGCTAAGCGGTGCAATGTGGCGTGTACCCAGACACCAATGACAGGATTGCTTAAATTGCCATTGCCATCGTGAAGTTAGACAAAGCCAGATCAAGTGACCACGCTGTGCAACTATTATTGCTGTTTTGCAACTTGTTGGGGCGCTATAACGTAAAATGATTCCAAACTGTTTTGATTCCAAACTCCTGACGTCAAATTTACGTAACCACCGACGCAAGCATCGGGCGGTGACCCGCAGCGTTGTCTGAACAACCCAATCAAACACTCTCCTCGTTTATAGGAGGTCACCTTGGCTCGCTTTCGAAACCAATAACATTGTCGACACTCAGCGGTTTTTCTTATCTAATTGGCTGACAAGAGGCGAGGAGCACGCTCTAGTGGAGAGGGTTTCGATGGGGCCGAGCCAGCACAGTGAAAATAGATAACCAAATGAAGAGGGCGGTGCCGGCTTCTCCAATTGGTCCGCTTCGCCTTACTTAACTTGCGGTGGCTGGTCGACAATCGCGGCGACGCGCAACGGATGGATAAGAATGCCGCTAAAACGGATCCTCAGCAAGGAAGAGTTGGCAGACCGATGTCGTATGCATGCCTAAAGGGCTCGATAACGTTTTATTGCCACGCAAAAAAAGGTTTATCACGCGCAAATAAATACATGCTCACCGGCAGGTGCGAGTAGCGAGGGCCTGAACGATCGGCGGGCAGCCATCTTCTATTCCTTTCGGAACGGGGCAGTCTGTGGCTATTCCGAAAAATTTTCAATTTTGTTCGGTATATTAATGTTTTTTTTTTTTTTCGCGTAGACGTTATTTTGACGTGGTGACGTTTCGCGGTTTTGTGAGGTCGCGTGACAGACAGGCGAAGTGGGCGTAGCCAGAAAACATTGGACCAATAGCAGAGGGCTAATGGTGAAAAGGCGTCGAATCAGGAATGATTATTTTTCTTTTGTGCGGTTTAATCATGCATAATCAGTGTGTACACATTATATCACATGGGGAACTATCGCGGTTTTCGTGACGTCGCGTGACAGACAGGCGAAGACGGGGTGGCCCGAAAAGGTTTTCACCAACCGTGGAGGCTGATTGCAGAAATTGGAATCAAATCATTTTACGTTATAGCGCCCTTCGTTCTCACAGCAGCCATCATGGCTCCAATTTCAAAAGCTAGGCTCTGAAAATGCCTGCGGAAAGTATGTGCCGTTTGGCTTTAATTTGACGAGTATCTTTGGCCGAAGCCTTACACTACAAACCGTCATACTAGAAGCTGAAGGACATCCTTGCAATCGTAAAGTGAACTTTGAAAAGCCATTTGAACAGCTCGAAGCGTGTGCCATACTCAGCAACTGTTTAGCTGTAAGAAATTACAACTAAGAAAAATAATGTTTCGTGGTGTATCAGTTTTGGTTTCGCTTCTGCTCGTGTCAGCACTTTCGTCTGGCCACCCTTAGTAACTTCTACGTCCCCGTGATATCACTGTTCTTTATATAAAAGAGGATCACCTGACTGGCCGGGAGTCGCACCACAAACCTCCAAAGTGTCAATTCCATTCCTTCCGCCCGCCGCTCCGTGCTTTGAGCTTCTGTTTCTTCGGGTAGCGCGACCGTCGTCCCTCACCAGACCGTACCGCCGCTCGTGTCATCTTTCCGATACCACAAATGAGAATTCACGATTTTCCACCAAATGCACGAATAGTTGCCGCGTGATTGGCTGCTCGAGGTACTTTGCGTGTATTTGCGTGGTTCTCTTATGCTTGAAAGAGCACCTGTATGTTGCACGTATTGAGCAACAGAAAGCTGTATCGGGAGTTTTTTTTATATTGCTCTTCAATTTTCTCATTGACAATTTTAATCTAATTATTGTACTAGGGAAGTTGATGAATTAATTAAGACTAATTATGTAATAGGCGGAATGCAAAAAAATAATCTCAATATCTCCAAACAACGGCAAACAACGTTACCTTGGTTCTGTCCATCTACGTGGCATTTTGCATATTGTCACGTAATAGCGACGGACCTGGACACAGTATCGAAACTGCGAATGACAAAACTAACTCTTTATTAGGTGAACCTGTGCCCACATAAACCGGCTGCACTTAAAGTACAACCATAGCGGTGAGCACAATGGGCGAGTGTCGAAAAATCTTATCTGCGGCTAAAGCGCGTCGGCTTTTATACATGAGTCATCGAAGGTTCCAGAGTAATCGCTGCTGCCCTGCGTGTCTTCCAGAATGTACTACACAATTCGCGTCGCGCATACATGCAATCAGATTACACAAGGTTCCGTGACAACAGACAGCGGATAGACCCATCGGTAACATTCGAGAAACTTCCAATACATGTGGGCGTGTCGTTTAACATTTGAGCGATAACGTTTAACATTTGTTAGCTGGTGAAAAGCGGTCGCTCGAGAAAGATAAACAAATACACGTGTAAATATTTTAAAAGGTTGGCTCAAGTTACGTGGGACACCCGGTAGATAAATTAGAACGAGCGCGATAGTGTGAAAGGCGCCGAGCCTGTTCTGCCTGTTCTTCGCCGCAAGCACGACAAACTGCCAGCGTCGTCGTCATTTAAAGCAGGCGTAATGTGTGGTGAAGCTTGGCTATACTGTTTTCGGCGAAGCGGTGGGTTCACCAGGTTACAAGTCAGCGAAAGGTCATTAGGGACCGGAGACAACGAATCGGGTGGCACGTGGGTAGTGTGTCATGTTAACATCCTCGGTGAAGATGTCGTTTCGCTTGATCGCTTCTGGTCTTTCCCGCTCTCTTCCATCCTCTACTATAGCAGCTACCAACCGACGCAGAAAAAAGCGAATAAAACTTCGGACTAGTGTGCGAACGCCGCAGACGTTCCTCCCTGAAGGCCGGGTTGATAAATTAGACTCGTACTACTGTTTTGCTATTCTTCGGCACTGAACCAAGTCGAACAGGCGATACCGCTTTCTTGATGCTTTGTTTTTCAGGCTGCATGAAAGCAAAGCAGAAAACGAAAAAAAAAAGAAGAAGACTTCACGAAGCACGTATAATAGTTTGGGACAGTAGCGGACTTATTATTTTTTTTTAACTGCTATTGATCCCTCGCGGGGTTTGTGATTGCAAACGCGTGCGAGTCATTAGCCAACTCGCGTGTTCTGAAACAGCGCCGCGTTTCGCAGGTTTAGTCTGGGACTGTGCTGACGCGTCCTTCGGTCGCCGCGCTTTTCTCATCCGCCCTCTTCAGGAGACTCTCTGCCCCCCTTGCGTATCGCATTGTCCTGACTCGATCGTTGATTACTCCGAGCAAAAACCGCACCGCAGTCCCACGTGGTACATATCCGCTTGCTGGGGTAGGACGTCGCCGCTTTTCACTGTCTCAGAGGGGTGAGTGGGGCGAGGCGTGTGATGAGCGAGAGAGTAGGCGATCGCGTTTATTTTGTTTTCTCGGTTTGTTTGTTTACCATAGAACCGCGGGTTGGCAATTAGCCGTTTTGTCGGCGTTCGTGGCAGGCGCGGCGTGACGGCGCGCTTTGCTTCTGCGCCAGTTCTGAAACACTGGCGTGTTCGATCGATGACGACCATGTTGTTCCAGTGCATTTGCTTTTCTTTCTGATATGCTGCCGACTCGCGAGCTGTTCCAATATGTGCCACCGGAAGCACGAGCTAGAGCCCTCGCTGTTTTCCTGTATTCCGAGGAGTCGGAAACCCGTGGGATTTCGCGCCTAAATTTTCTTCTCGCTGCGACTGCGTCTCATACGAGGACGGAGCCCTTTGAGAATTCCGCGTTTTGATCTTTCGCGTGATGCTTTGTTTTCCGCTGTATCTATTTGCTTCTTTCAAAAAAAAAAAAAAAAAAAAAAACAGAGTGCCGCGCTGGAATCAGGAGAATGACACACACGGTGAAACGCTTGCGAGTCGTTTTACCTTATTTGCGCGTGAAAAATGTTATGTGCGTACGAGCCTTCGCAAAACGTCAAATGTTCGTGAGCACCACGTTTTCGCGGCCTCTTCGTAAGAAATTGTTTGAAACTACACGTTTACTCATTTTCGCTCATTTGCAAAACAAAACGGACCTCGAAGATCGAGTATAAAGTTGTTATTCAAACGTCACTAAGGTCGGCTTTAACACACAAGGAAGAAAGAAGAAGGAAGAAATAAGCATGGCGGCTCAGCAAAATGTATACTTTAGGAGGTAAACAAACAAACAAACAAACAAACAAACAACAAACAAGGAAACAAACAAACGTATACGTTGCTAATTCCTACTTTCCTTGCTATTCCTATTATAATTCTAAATTTCATTAACTGTAAAGTGTTTGATAACTATTTGACAGCGAAGCTGTTAAGGGCTCGGCCTTGGATGGTCGCGTCCGGGTGTAGAAAAAAAGTCTGATTGGCCGTATACTGTATGTGCGAGTGAAAACGCGCGAACGCACGGCGGTGAGCAAACGCGACGTCTTCCGTCGCACGAAAGGCCGTGGGGGTTCTGGTCTTGTTTTCCAGTGCTCTTGCGCAGCTCTTGCGGCTCCTACATTATGCACCCATGCTTCTCCTCTGATTGGTCGGTTGATAGAGTTTAACCTCCCAGTGCAACGCAGGGTTATAGCAGACACCGCTGGGGAAGGCTGCGGATGAAATTTTGACCATCTGTTATACAACCTGCACTCAAAGCACGGTGCGCGAGTGTTTTTTTACGACTATCAGAAGGCGGCCGCCTCGACAGGTAATCGAACCTGCGACCTCGAGCTTAGCATGTCTAGGGCCATAGCCACGGCTATACGTTCATTTTGTGCAAGCACACGTTTTAATAATACGTAATTACTCACGGATAATGTGCGTACGAACGGGCAACTACCGAGACTTTTACGCGCCCCTATTTTCCAGAATGATTATTTTGAACTGACCCGCCGCGGTGGCTTAGTCAGCTAAGGCGTTGCGCTGCTGAGCACGAGATCGCGGGATCGAATCCCGGCCGCGGCGGCCGCATTTCGATGGAGGCGAAATGCAAAAACGCCCGTGTGCTTGCGTTGTAGTGCACGTTAAAGAACCCCAGGTGGTCAAAATATAATCCGGAGCCCTCCACTACGGCGTGCCTCATAATCAGAACTGATTTTGGCACGTAAAACCCCAGAAAGAAGAAAGAAGATTATTTTGAACTAAGGTACTTCTTGATGTTTTTGCAACGAGCGCGCGCTTCCAATTATTCCGCAATCGAAAGTTAGACTCTTGGTTTCGTTACTCAAAGACGTCGCATAGCGGCGTAGCCTCTAGGAGTACCTCAAGCGCCCACTTGTTTAGGAGGTTAGAATATGCACAGACATGTGGAGGGGGAAGGGGTGACGGGAGGGAAAGGGGACGGACAAGCTTCAAGGCCGTAACACTTCGTCTCGCTCTAGCTTGTTAAAGTGGTGTCGGATTGGAGTTACCCGTCTCTGACACCTTCGCGTAACAACTGCGAGTTAGAGCTGGCTGTAATAAATAGCGACTTCATTGGTGTGCGAAATGTGTTCGTCTTGCTGTTATAATGGTAACTGGGCCGCCATTTTGTAGCAATGCATTTTACGATGCTATTTCTTCGTTAGTTGTCAAAGTGACGCTCCTACCGCGTAATCAATGGTATCAGCCGGCCGTGAACGGTGGATGTTAAGAGTGGCAAAGAAAGGCGTGGAATGCATCGCTACAAAATCACACCCCTGGGCAGGGTTACCCCTGCCCAGGGGTGTTTCTCTGAGTGGTCTGGAGAAGGGGTCGAGGATATATGGACCCTCCATATCCGGTTTTGTTCGTTATACTAGGCTACCTTTTTAGCAACTAGACTACCTTTTTAAGAACCGTCTTTATGATAAATGAGCATGAGGTTTATATGAAGGTCTGAGCAAATGAATTTTGGTTAGGTTTCATCTGCCACCGAACAATAAATAGCTAAGCGTAGCAAACAGCAATGACGTTGCCAATTGAGACGACTGGCGTTTGTGCCGCACACTGTGCGCTTGATGTCAATTCGGCATCAACAACTCTCGTTGGTAGAGAGCGCCCTAGGCCTGGTTCGCGTTTTTCCAAGGCAGTAGGCGGTCAAACAGCGACAGCGGACGAATTTGCAGCCACTGTCGTCTGCGTGGAGGTCCGGGTCGTCGCCATGGTGATAGACGCCTCGTCGCCTAACTGATCCTGCGCTGGCAGGAGAGGTGGGCGAGGGTGGGGCAGATGCGGAACGATCTACGCCGCTTGACACCAGTTGCGGGCAGTGCCAGGGAACGCGGGAACGCAGCTTAAAAGCGCGTCCGCTTGGCTTTGTTCGACGAAGTGGTTCAGTACTAGAACTGTTTTTATGGGAGTTTAGAGCGCGTCTGACTCCCAGGAACACCGTGCGTGCCAGACGGAGCACTGCGCAGGATAGTGATGGCTTTGCTCACGTGAAGCCACGCACGGACGGGACTGGATCCACATTGCACGGAACTACTGAAACGAGGTAAAGTATGCCGGCCAGAGCTAATCGAGTGTGCTCGCGCGCCGTCGGCGCCAGTGTGACACGGACGAGTTGGTTTGTCCGAAAGGAAGAGGCACGGAAGAGAACAGAGCGCGAGTTGAAGGCTTCAAATGAAGCGAGACTCCAAGGAAGTGCGCGTCCCTCGATGATATCGCGATGGGAGCTCGAGTCGAGCGAACGGAAGCGAGCGCTTCACGATGGCAGACGCTTTATGTACTAGGGATTCCGTCGATGCACTTTTGTCCGTTGTGAGACTTAAGGGGCGCCTGCGTGATATAGACGTTTGCTGAGAGCCGTAACGCTGGTCTGTGTTTGCACTTTGCAGTGTTATATATTGTTCCGAGTGAATATAAGTTAAGCATTGTTACCGATTGCATAACGACAGCCGGGGAGGCCCTTGATAGCAAAACGCGCTTGCTGCAATGAAACGTAGCCAGGGAAGTACGCTGATAATTTTCGGGAACTACTGAATTTAGCCAGTTTTGGGGCGAATGCTCCTTGTAGCGCGTGTGTGCCTTGTTGCAACGTTTTCGTGTAACGCATCAAAACGTCTGCGACGCTTATGTTGGAGTTTGGATGGGTCGGCTCGTGACAGCTTTTTTTTTTTTTTTAATTAAATGCATTTAAGGAGAGGTTGGTGCCTATATGTGGCGCCGGCTACTCCTATTCTCTTGCATGATAGTTGTCCTCAGAATGTTGTCAAAACTCACAAAACTGGACTAATAACCACATGTACGAACGTTCACGTAGAAAATCCTAACTGAAATATAAATAAATGTTCGCACTACAAAAGAGTTCACATAACATAAATACTCACAAAACTGAAGTGTTCACACACACAACACATGAGTTCACAAAGCATAAATGTTCTCAAAGCCAAGTTCACAAAGATGATGTTGGGCACTTGCGAATTAGGTCCCTCTTGAATGCCGTGCTCTAAATACAACAGTCTTGTGCGCAGACACAAATGCCACATGAACACGAAGACACAGTAAACATGTAATCAAGAGTGCCTGCTAATAATAACAATACCAGCAATAACTAATATCCGACTCAGTATTCTTGTGATATTTTTGATTCCTGCAAAAATTGTACCAAGGCGCGCGCAGCGATGTTTTGTTGTTTTTCTGTAGGCCAGCTTTGTTGTGACAGCTTTGTTCGCGAGCGAACTTTACAGTTCGCAAGGGGAGGGGAGAGAGTGATTTCATGACTTCGCTAGTCTACTTCTTCATTTTCATTCGGTCCGGCTAGTTCGTTAGTGGGAATGACTTTGCATTGTCGTTCCTCCGAAATTGGCGGGTTCTCATTTGTTTTCGTTACTGTTTTTCTTACAACACGCGCCGCGATGAGCGAAAGTAAATAAATTGTGGGGTTTCAGTTAGTTATGACTTATGAATGACAGCGTTGGTCGATGGCTTCGGTTTAACTTTGGCCCTTTGTTTTGGGAAGTTTGCATCCTTTGGGGCTTATCCTGTCCCAAAACAATATTCCTGTTAACTGTAATGTGTGGCGAAACTGTCGTGTTTCTGGTATAAGTACAAGCGTTTCATATAATTATTGAACCCTCGTTCTTTCCTTGTTTTCATATGTCGGCAGGCGTGCAGTTGGTTTCTCCTGTAACCTCGTTGAACGAGACAAGACACCTTGCTTATACTATTTCGTTAAAATAAGGGACAGGTTATAGCTAGGGTGTACGCAAAGTTCGAAATATGTAAAATAATTCCGGAACTTCCAATAAATTACGCACGCAGATGCTTCGAAAATTTATACCTCGTTTTTAGGAGCGGCTCAAAATTTAGCTCGCGGCCACAACATTGCTACATACGCCACCAAGATCAAAAATGGACAGACTACTACGAAAACCCTGTCTGCGCACTTAAATGTGTGTGGATCACATCCAGCTTTTGCAATGCATTTCAGAAAGAAGTGTTTGCAAATGCCATGCTGTCATTATTACCTACGTTTCCCAGTGCCCGGAAAGAACTTGGCGTTTCACAATTTTCATATTTAACTTAAATCAGGGGCATCTTATGTGCAATATGTCACAAAATTTTTACGTGTCTGGCTTAATTAGGCGCGTTACAGATAATTCCTTAATCCTCGGTTTTTACCGTATATCAATGTGTGATACGACGTTAGCCCGCTGTAATGGGTAATGTGTAGGCAAAATTAAAAGTGGGTGGGTATAATGCGGCCTTTGCAATAAATTACTTACGCAAATGCTCTCGAGCGTTATGAGTGTACTTTAAAACCGGTGCAAAATTTAGCCCGCTGCCCTGATGCAACTACAACCTCCTATGAAAACAACCTCCTATGAAAACAACCTCTTATGAAAAAAAAAAAACAGTGAGAGAGAGAGAGAGAGAGAGAGAGAGGGAGGACGATGACGAAGTGTCTCTTAGCGGTGTGTTGTTTTAAATAAACTAACATGTTTATTGCAGCTGCTGGAAAGAAACAGCTTCGCTGGAAATTGAGTTGGGATACTAAAAAGTCACACAAGTGGGCAGCTTCTTTTTTTTTTCGTAAACAAAGCAGTGTGATGTTTTAGCAACATGTGAGCCTTCAGGAACAGGGCGAGAACTATGTGTAAATTTATGGCTTACAATTTTTTAATTTCCAAAATGTCGTAATTTGAGATATTCATCTTCGTAATTCAAGGCCAAATCCAGACAATATCGAGATTGAGCGCGTCCCGCTGCGCGTCAGGCAGCAACGCCCCGAAAGTAAGTGTGGGGCCAAGTTTGAATGACAGCATGTCGCGGCAAATCCTGACCCGACACACAGCCGCACATGCTTGCCAGGCAAAGCGTGACGTATCAGTAGCTGTAGCTATACTGGCCGAGACGCTCGGTTTCTAACTTCCTCGCGCTGGACGGCACCGCGTGTTTCGGTCTGAAATGATAGCGGGGCCGCCTTTTCTGCGCTCCCGTGACGATTGGTTTCGATGTTGCCTGTATTTACCTTTGAAGTTCTATAATATATATCTCGAATTACGTGCGATTTTCGGGTTCTTTAAAAAATGAGGGTACATTAAAATGTTACTGCCTTCGAATTCGCCATGTAAACAACTGCCCCGAAGGCACTAAGAAAAAAGTTAATTAGAAAAACTTGCGTTAATTAGTCTTCTGACGCTCACGTTATTAGTGGCAAGAGAGAGAGAGAAACTATTTAATGAAAAGCAGGGAGGTTAACCAGGACTGAGCCCGGTTGGCTACCCTACACTGGGGGAAGGGAAAAGGGGAGAGAGAGATTAAGAGAAAGTATGTATATCTCACCGGGGAACTCTCCTGCAAAAATACTACGTTCGCTGCGCTTAATTTTATAAAATATCTTTATTGTCTTAAAAAAATTGTATGTTGAAAGCACGGAAATTGTCGATGTCTACGAAGGCATTATAAACACCAGTTGCCTAGCGTGTCGCAAATTGCGGGTGACGAGGCAAAGGAATTAAGACGGAAACGAAGTGCTGTTAGAGTACCGCAAGTCACCTGTATCGGCAGGAGCATGTCCTTACTGGCGCCCGTCTAGCAGTGGGTACCGTTGCTGTAGCTGTTTGATCTTCTATTATTCGCTTCGACTCATTTGCAGCCGAGAAGCTGAGTAGGCCCTGAAACGTCGAATTTAAGAAATAAAACACACACACACACACACACACACACACACACACACACACACACACACACACACACACACACACACACACACACACACACACACACACACACACACACACACACACACACACACACACACACACACACACACACACACACACACACACACACGCACGTTGTCTAGAAGCCCACAGAAGTCATCCATAGGCCATCCATAGGCTGTGCAGGTTGTGCAAGACCATGGTTCTTGGCACCCACCCCAGCAGCTGGTGGCTGTGATTTTGCAATTCTGTGCACTGGCAGGACTGGAGGTGCCTTGTTCCCAACAGCAGGCTGTACCTGCACGGAAGGCTGTTAAGTAGGCTTCACCGCAGACTCCTGCAGCTCCTGGAAGTGCCCAGCGATGACAGGCTGTCCAGAAGGACGCAAGCTGACCCTTTGCTTGGGGCAGTGCTTCCGAGTTCAATCCAAGCTGCTGGGCCGTCTGCTGCGGATATGTGTGCATACATTGCTGGTCTTTCCGGGCTGAAGGCTATGCGACAGGTCGTGCTAAAGGCTGAGCAGGTGGCTGCCGCGCAGGCTCTGCTTGAGATGCAGACTGCAAAGGAACTTGAGGAATCCCTGGTTGCGACACAATTATAGGTTTCTCGCCAACTGGCGGCTCTTGGTTTTGTGGCAGCGCAAACAGTTCACTGTTACCACGGTTGAGCCTGTCCTCTGGCTGAAGCGGTTGTGGCATGGCGGGAGCACCAGACTTTCTTGGAGTGGCAGACAACCTCCCCTCGTTATGGGGAACCGTTGGGCTTTCCTTCACAGCCTGCTGATGAGCTGACTCATTGGGAGGTCCTAAAACGCAGCCGTGGCCTAGTTGTAGAGCGCCTGCCTCGGCTGCGGGAGGCGGTGGGCTCGATTCCCACCGCCGCCGGGCACCCACCTGGTACACCCAGTGGGTGACTAGAAAGAATGAATATGTAGGAGTGACTAGAAAGAATGCTTATGCACTATCTTATAAGTCCCACCAGAGAGTTTCTGGAGTCACATTTTAGCTCGCCATGACGTTGCCTTTAGAAAAAATTTGCCGCGTATCTGCGTGCTTCGCTGCAAATGTCGTCGAAAGACGTCTTCTGCCGGCCGTACTACATGAGTGCTGGTCTGATCCGCGGCCACCCGTGATGCTGTTCTCGTACCATTTCCGTCCTGGCATGAAGGTTTGTTTGAACAGATTTCATTTTACCGCATTGTTTCATCAAGCGGCCATTTATGTTTTGCCCTGCCTCAGACAGCGCTTCCTTTATGTTGAATCGGCCGCATCTGGCTGGCATTGATAAAATTGAGGAGGCGCTGCGTGAGACATGGACGCCATCTGGCAATACATAGGGAAACATGAGCTTGTGCAGAGGGTTTCCTTCCTCCATGGCAGAGGGCGCTCGTCGGCGCGCAGTCGGGGAACGTCGTTCGTCGGCGCGCATAGCATGGCATTTTCAGCGCAGCTTAAGAAACTAGGTTCTTTAGAGTTACGTATCTATGTATTTTCTATTAAAGGAACACACCTCCTAATACTTACCTAGTGATGTTGCGCCTCAGATATGCGTAATATTTACTTTGTGATCGATAACGTTCACAACTATGAACAGCCGTACCAGTTTAAGTAGTGTGGGCGGTAAGCAAGTGGTCCAACTTCGGCCGGGTGGCTGAATCGGGTGACAGACAGACAGACAGACAGACAGACAGACAGACAGACACAGACAGACATACAGACAGACAGACAGACAGACAGACAGACAGACCAAATTTTCAGCGTTTAAGTTCCCCAAGAAAGACTATCGTCTTTAATACGGGTATCAGGTGGCCTTGTGCAATCCCCGGCCGCTACACAAGGCCACTCCTTGTCGGCGTCGCGAAACATTTGTCTGGTTTTAGCGCGTTCCGTATTTCGGTATACGCAATGGCGTTCGCGTAATGCCGCGTTACCGGAGCCTGGTAGCGACATCTAGTGGCGCCTCGTCCAGTCACAGTGCCTTATGGACACGCTTTGGTGTTCCTTTGGTTCATTGTCAAAAAATCAAATAAAAGGTAAACGTGTTCGCGGTTACGCCGCTGCCGAAAATTTACACCAGCAGTGAAGTAGTTTGGTTACTGAAATAGCATCTCTGTATTTGTCTGGTATAGCTGTGCGCCACGAGGTGGCGCCACCAGCCGGACCGCTCACGTTTGCACCTCCGCTAACCCGGTAATCCTCAAAGCGTAAGAAGTTTGCGGACCAGCTAAAGCTTTCTATTGGCGGAGCCGGAGTCGTAGACGTTCGACTTGTCGTAACATCGCTATGGGGAAAACTTGTCGCTTTCACTTCCGCACTTTCCACTGCCCCCCCCCCTCTCTTTTTATTTTATTTATGTATTTATTATTTTTTTAAATGCGATAGTAATATAGGCGGACCTCACACACTTTTTAGCTATCCGTCTGACGGCAAATGTGGGCCGGTCCCGCAGGCAGTGCAGTATAACGTAGCGTCTCAAAGAAGCGCGGGTTGTTACGACGGGAGAATGCGAGAAACTGGCACGTGAGGCACGCGACAGACGTTTCAAAGATCGACTTTGTTACGAGAGTGGCATCCTTGCGAATGGGGCCTAATGGTTAGAGCATTGGGCGGCTGTAAGGGAAGACAGAGCTTCGACCCCAGCATGGGCCACGCGTAAATTTTTAGCAATATCGGCATACTTCACCTACCTTGGAGGTACCTAACAGGAAACTCCAGGTGTGTTGAGCGCACACGATGGGGCGTCACAGCGTGCTCGACGTCGCAAGAGAGATGCGAGGCATGGAAAGGGCATTTCCATAAATGAGAGTGTGCGAGTTCGCCCGCGACGAACGCTGCAACAACTGTCGTTACGTAACAATCACCACAATCTAAGTATGCTATCGCATACTTAGAAAATTAACGGCGCTGAGTTCTGGCGTTCGTACTTTCTTTTTCTTCTTTCTTTCTTGTTTTAATTTAAGCGGTGATCTGTGGTTGCCGAAGGCGTGCTGCTGCATTCAGTGTATCATGACGTCATCACTGACGCATCAATCACTTGTGTAGGGCAGTCGAAAGCGGTTCGTACCAACAAGCATTGCAATAAATTATTTAGGGCGGTCTGACGCTTGCCCATATTTCTTTCTACTGTTTGTATGGGTCGGAGTTTCATTTAACACAAAGAATGGCAAGTCAAGTATGTGTGTTCTCCTGTAATAAGAATGCAGCGTGTCGCAATGACAGGAATGGGCATATTACGACTGACAGAGGCTTTAATAGATGCGAGATCAGCGCATAGGATTGGGCGCGCGAACAGGAGGAGGATGGATAAAGTAGAAGTTTATTTCTTCGTAATATAGTCGTTGATTCGTCTGGTCTAACTTCTCAGCTACACAATACTTTTTTATTCGCAGTTTTACCTTTCCAGCTTAATTTTCCCGAATAACTGTGTGTACAAGCACCCGCTTTTCGACCAACCCCTCATCGGGCGTACGTGCCATGTTTTAAAAGCGCATCATCATCGTCACGAAGGCGGTGCGCAGCGTTTGTATCTGTTACTGCGAGGTTGACGCTCTAATTTTCGGGCTGAGGATAGAACGGCGTGTCGCACGAGGGACACAAATAGCTCGATGCGAGATCATGTCAGAATGATGTGTATTCGAGTTGGCTGTTCGCGTCTACGCAAGGGGTACCTGTGGTTTTCACGTGGCTATGGACATCGTATACGACAAGATCGAAGACATGCGAATGAGTCCCGCATCCGTAGCGTTCTTGAACTCCTAGCGTATACTTTAGTACAGGCTTATTTGGTAGTCAAGAATAAATATGTAAAATAAGTATCAATGAAAACCAGGCGAATTGAAAAAAAAAAAAAGCTCTGCTATCAGAAATCACATTGTGCGGTGAATGCCTTCTTTATGAGAAACATCGCTAGAACGGTAAAGGTCGTTTAGAATCTGGCGTTCGAAAATCCCGGATGTAAATTGACTAAATCAGAAACAAAACGTATCTAAGGTTTTGTTTGTTCGGAGTTGAAGTACTGTTCTTATTATTTATTTATTTACTTATTTATTTGTTTATTTATTTATTTATAGATCGCAAGCTAAATTATGCGTATATATTCTTTCTTGCATTCTAGTTGTCGTTTCCTGAAAAAGAACAGAAATAAATGAAAGAAAGTAAAATTAAAGAAAACACTGGAGACGCGGGAGAATAACGATCGGTTTTGTCTCGGTCTTATTATTTCACTCGCTGTCCAAATCTTTCTATTTAGCCTATCCACCATTTCGGCGTCCGCTTCCCGAAGCTGACGCGCATGAAAGAAAAAAAAAACATAAAGAAATAAGTACTAAGCACTTTCATAAACTCTGTAGCGCGGCGATCGAAAATTCGCGTAGACGGAGCAAGCGAGCGCGGTGATTTTGCATTTCAAACGAAACGTCAGAATCGGGACTTTCCGTCTCGCTCGATCGGCACTCGCTTCCCGTGAGCGCGTTTTCTAGTTCGGAACGAATTCAGCGGGTGAGAAAGTAATGCGGCCTGTTTTCTTTCTTTCTTTCATCGAATCAGACCGAACAAAACGTACACTAACGCATGTCGTTTCCTTCCTCCAGTACACGTGTTTTATCTTTCGTGGTTGTGTTGCGCTAACAGACGCTTTATACGCGTAACATGTTCATGTTGTACATGTCTTATTGCTTTTTATTCATTCATTTTTTATATTTTTTTACGTCACGTTAGCGAATCAACGTCGTTTGCTTCCTGTGTCTAGCGGCAATTTTAATGCATTCATTTTGCGCGGATGTCGCAGCTGAATGATAGAGGAAACGACAAAAAAAAAAAAAAGGGGGGGGGGGGGGGGGGGAGTTAAGAAAGCACTTTGAATCGAAATTTGCATTGTGTCGTTATTTGTGGCGACAATTTGATTTTTTAAGGTCAATGTATAATGTCAGCTTTTCAACTGCGTCTGATGCCTTTTTGGTTGTAGGAAGAGTCCTCGCATTAAGAACTTCTGCTTAACAATGCTAAACCAACGAACTTTTCGTAATGATGGGACACTGAAGATTGAAGTTAAGTTAAGCTGCAATAGTAAGTTGCGCTTCTACAATAGCGAGGAGTCACGCAATCTCAGCAGCCTAGGGTCAATGACTGCGCTAAGCAGCTGCAATGCCGTACAGCCCTTGGCATGGTCTTCTAACTACAGTCGTGAAACTGACGAATGTTTACAGAAGTTCAGGATTGCTCTTAGCTTGAACGCCACTGTGTGCCGCTCAGCAACTATTGTCACTATGTGGCTCCGCAAGCACAGCAAATTTAGTCACCAAGTGTCTGTTTTGGGTTATCGGTGATGCAGCCAACTCCGCATAACGCGTAAACCTAGCAAACGCAACATAACGCATAGGTTGCGATGGCCCCAAGTCCCCGTATTAACATTTCGGCTTGAGCGGTGACATACTGCGTGTACGTTTCAGGTACACGGGGGGTTGGGGACGCGAGCACCGAGGCACCGTAGAGTTGGGCGTCGTGAATCTTAAAGGCCATGCATTTGGCTCATAACTTTCTGCGCGCTTCGCTTGGTGGCGCTCGTAAGCCGCGAGTATAGCGCACTTTGGCCATATAAGGGCATTTTTCAGGTTTCATTTTAATCGTGAATGCAGTGCAGGGAGTGATGGGGTATACATGTGTGGAGAGGAGGGAGGGAGGAATTATTTGTCGAAAGGCGGAGATGTGGACCTGTGCTAATGCGCTCTCACCTGCTACTCTGCGATGCAGAAAGGAAAGAGGGGGGACAAAATAGCGGTGGAGAATATATGTGCTGGTGTTCATATGAGGAGTGTCTTTCTGGGGTTTTACATGCCAAAACCACGACTTGATTATGAGGCACGCCGTAGTGTGGGACTCCGGAATAATTTTGACTACCAGGGGGATCTTTAACGTGCCCCCAAGAATTTGGAAAGGAGTAATGGTGGCAGCGCTAACATTCGCAAATGCCATTCTATGCTTAAAATCGCATATCTTGTCAAGTTTGGAAGTTAACCAAACATCAGTAGGCCGGTTCGCTTTGGGAACCCACGGTAATACCACAAATGAGGCAGTGCAGGGTGACATGGGTTGGGTCTCTTTTGATGTCAGAGAAGCACAGAGCAAAATTAGTTTTGAAGAAAGGCTCAGGAACATGGATGAAAATAAATGGGCGGCTAAAGTGCACAAGTATCTGTACATGAAAAGCGGGGACACAGAATGGAGGAAGAGGTCAAGGAAGTTGACAACCAAGTACAGGATAATCGAAACTGTAAATAGACAACCAGGAGTCATCAGAAAGAAAGTGAGAGAAATAGAGACCATGAATTGGATGCAAAGAATGGAAACAAAAAGGACAATGGAGATTAGAAGAAAGAAATTAGAAGGTAAAATCTGTACGATAACACAAAGGGCAGTGCCTTGCTATTTGAGGTTCGAGCCGGTTGCCTAAGGACGAAAACATATCGGAACAAATATTCGGAACTAGATGAGACGTGTATGCTGCAGTAAAGATCCAAAAACCACTCAGCACATCCTGATGGAATGCGACGGGATCCACCCAGCGAGAACGGTAGGTAACGTGCAACTCCCAGAAGCGCTTGGGTTTAAAGTGGAAGGAAACATCAACGGATCAGCCGTAGAGATAAGCAGGAGACGATTAGAGTACTGGTGAAAAAAAAAAAAAAAAACAGGGAAAAGATTGATACGACCTGATCTCTTAAAATCATAGGTAGCGGTACAAGGTGCATTTTTGAAAAAGAAAAAGAATATTGAGAGGTATACAAAAATGCTAGATAAAGCGCATGTATAGTATACCTAACTAAATCAAGGAGACTAGGTGACTATTTGTCGCCGCCCCGCTTCAAAGGGGATGCCAATAATTCAGCATCATCATCAATGCACGTTGCACGGGCGTTCTTGCATTTCGCCCCCATCGAAATGCGGCAGCCGCGGTCGAGATTCGATCCCGCGACCTCGTGCTTAGCAGCGGAACACCGTAGCCACCGCGGCAAGTCATCGAAGACACCAGAGGCGCACCACCACGTGGTCGTGAAGGGACACAATGAGGAGTTTCAGTGGAGGAAAGGCAACAGCAAATTCTGTAAACGTCCAGGATTTAGCGCCAATGCACACGTGTTAAATAACGCTTCCTCGAACGTGGTTAAGTATATTATTACAACATTCCGGTTAATAAGGTGCAGCAAGCGTTTCGATTTCGTCTGTTCAAGAGTCACACGCGTGAAGAGCAAGTATCAGGTAATACTAGGACAGCAGGCAGGCACAATATTTGGATGTTTTTTTTCTCTTGTTTCGAATAACGGTATTCTTTTTGATCGATGTTGTCCTAGTCCTGCCGCATACTTTTTTTCCCTAGCCGTCTACTTCTTTCCTTTTTGAAAAGTTACAACATTGCATTACTATTTTTTTTTTCGTCGTCGTCGTCGTCTCGTTTTCTTCCTCTCCGTGTTGCTTATTTTTCGAACAGCCCGAGCTGTTTTACATATCACGAAAACGTCCGGGCCTCTGCCTGCGTGAACCCATCTGTTTCGAATTGGTCTTCGGCTGCAATCCAGACACGCGCAATGCTGCTCTTCCTTAAAACACTCCGGTCGTCACGCGAAGCGCTCCGCTGCTTGAATATCGCAAGCGCGGAGAAACGAGAAAAATATACATACATACGAAAGTGACTGAGAAACACGCGAGCAAGCGGCCGAGGAATAATCGAAGTGCATCCTACGGGAACACAAGTCCCGCCTGTTGTGTTTCCTTCTGTATCTCACGCTCGTTCGTTTCTGAACGCCATAGCCTGGAAGCTACATTGTCCACTAATATGCGCGTATGTCTCTCTTTTTTATTTTTATTTCTCGTTCTCCTCGTTTCCTCCGTAGAATTCGTATTTTTGGCCCGGCTTATTTTACGGCCCTCTTTCTGGCCTGTGTGCCGTTCCTACTGTTTCTCGGTTCGTTCCATGTCAGGAAGTTTCCTCTTCCACGTCCTCCTCCTCCTCCTCTTGGGATTTATTTTCTCGCGTTCTTCGTCTTCTTTGTGTTCTTCCTTCTTGTATTGACTCGTCGTGCATGCTCAGCCGTGAACTCAACTTCTAGTCTGCCACTTCTTTTTTTTTTTTTCTTATTCGCTCGACCACATTTACTTCTCTTACCTCTTTCGCTCCCCCCCCCCCCCCCCCTCCACGTTGTTTCTCTCTCTCTCTTTCTGTCCAAGCACACGTGCCGGCGCGATGGTGTTGCAAATCAAATCGCCGTCTGTTTCGTTCTCTCGGCCGGGTCTCGACTCCCGGGAGTAATGCGTTTTTGACTGCCTTATGGTTTTGCATAAACGAACGCCTGCCTCTCCGGCCAGCCGACTACTCTTTCGATTCTCGCGCTAGACCTCTTCTTTCTTTTGTTCATGTTCTTGCCTTTCTAGCGGTTTCTTTTTGCCGTATTCGTGCGCTACACTCCAGCCCTCCCCCCCCCCCCCCCTCCTCTCCAACGCTCTGAAACGGCCTTCCCTGAGAGCACCAAAGAAGAGCCTGTGGTCGAAGCCGGATTATTTAACATAAATTATCGACCCTCCAATTTCACTCCTCCATTGTTCTTTTCATGCTGTGAACGTGCATCGCTTGGCGTCGAGACAACCTGACTGCCCGTAGCTCAGTTGCGGCACCCTGCTGCCCAGGATTTGATGATTTGCTCTATTTGCTGCTCGCATGGTTGTTAGTGTCGTTCTTTTCATGACCGCTGTCCCGTGACACGGTGAGTTTTCCGTCGAATTTCGAATGAAGTATCACAATCGCGGAACCACTCTCGGGAATCACTGGGGTTGTTTGAGGAACGCTGCGCGCTTTTTAATTTCTAAACAAAGCCAACAGCAGATCGGCTACCGGTGCATGGTACCGGAGTGCGCGTTTTTGTATCCGCATTTCTGTTCGTATTGACAAGCATTGCGAACAACGTAATGCGTGTTTTGCGTCACAACGATTTGTGTAATAACGTGGCACCCACCTAGCTCAGGTGCGCTGCACGGATGGCATCTTGATCGAAAAGGGGCGACCAATTTGCTCCACTCTGAACGCATTTATGTTCCGCACCCTTCAAAGGGTGCTTTGCCGCAAGTTACTTGTTTATGTGGGCAAGCCTTCTTTACGGGTTGTGATCTGGAGCTAGAAAGCCGCGCTGTTGCCTCAGTACGCGGTCATGACGGCCGTCGTCGAACTTACGACCTGGATGGACGGACAGTCACGAGAATATTCAGTCTTTTTTTTTATTGCAATACCAATTATATGGACACTCCTGTTGAATTTTGGCGTGGGCATTGGTGTGGCGGTCCGTAGGGATTGTTCGATATGCTGGATGAATGATATATTATTGAAACACGAACGGTTGCTCTGACCAAGTTTGATGCTCGTGAATCGATTATGCGTGAAAATGTTTTGAAATTGCAGAGCGCAAACAACAGTCATAAAACAGCTGATTCGCCGTGTACGCGTTCTATCATAAAACCATTAAAAAATCCTCATTGGCTGTAGCGTTGTGCTGCGTGGTGGTGGGTTCGACACCCGTACCGGCGGGTGCATTTCAGAGGGTGCATGTCGGGTGCATTCCCGGGGGTTATGCCAAAAAATCATTTCTGCGATATTACATGTATTTGAATAAGCGGCATCGTAGTTGGGCCCGAGCTGAAGCTTCCTCTTAATACGAAACCCAGACCTACCACAGCCCAGTGCGCTAGGTTGGAACGATAAAATTCAGCAATAATGTATTGCGATTTCTTTTACTAGCGTTCGAACGAACGCAGATTATGGCCAGTCCTAAAGCGCTAAAACGCGCAGTATGCGGCATTGCACAGTGTAGTTGTCGTGCGCAACGCAGACACCGGAAGAACGAAAAGGACAAGAAAAACGCCTTCCTTGTTGTCCTTCTTCTGGGACCCAATTCACGAAACTGTTTGCTCGTAAGTTCTCTTCGAAATTGGCTGACCGCCTTGCCTATTGATATGCCCAATACCAGTATTCGCTGGAATTTGCTCTTGCGAACAATTCTAGTGCAAGAGCTTTTCTCAATGCGGGTCCTGGTGAGCACGCTTTGTACGTCGTCCTTCGGATTCCGTGTGTGCCATGCAACGTAGCCGCGTGAGCATCCTGCTCAGATTTAGAGCAGATCTTGCCGTTACGCGACAATATTTGCATCGCATCCGATACGTGGACTTACCACATTGCGATACGTTTGAAATACCCCAGACAGCGCAGCGCGTACTTCTTGCCAGTCCTAGATATGACCGTGAAATACAGGCAGTCACTTCTTTATTAGTGCCACCTAATAACAGGCCGTTGAGTGAAAACGTATTTTTTGGGACCATGGCCGGTAGATAATATCAACGAAGTGAGCCATCAAAATACTCTTGAAAATTTTAATTAAAACAGGCCTACGCTCAAGACTTTGAACGGACCCTTTGGATTCAAACGTGTACGCTCCTCTAAAAGCACCCTACTGTGCCTATCCTCATCGCCGCTCTTCTGTTCCCCTCTGAGCAGAGTAGCAGGCTAGAGGATATTACCCATCTGCGTTTGCTTAATAAATTCTTCTCTCTTTCTCTTTTCCCTACCAAATTTCTCACCTTGCTGTCGTTCTATGCGTGACGATAAACGGTCTGTAAGCGTAAAAAGAAACCCGATCCCTGCGTGAAAACAGCACAAGGGTCGGCCGGGCACCTTTTGGCTTGGAAGGTCAGCGTTTCTGTACCGTTCCGTCGCCGACGATGGTGTTGGCGCTTCTCTTCTGCGGTTTCGTCACCTCCTTGACGCCACCGCGACCCGGGACAAGCACCGGCCTCCGAGCCGCAAATACCGTGGGCTGGACTGTCGCGTAATCTCTTCGTCCCTCTCTTTGCTCTCGCAAGCGCGCCGAGCACTGAATATGCCACCTGTTCTCCTCGGTATCTCTCTTATGTTCCCGGCATTCGGCCGGCCCGAATGCCTGCAATCTATTTTTGGCTCATTCGATTTCCATGCCCCTCCCACCTCCGGGCCATCGATGCTCCTACGTGCCGTTCCTTCTTCTTAGTCGCCATGTGGAAGAGCAGTAATTGACTTCTTTCATCTCCGGGAGCCCGACGTCTGCGCGAACCGTAGTCGACCGCCCGTCGAGAACAGGATCGCGGTGGGCTCCAAAGCCTCCCTTCCCGGAAGAAGAGGAGGTCTCTCCGCTCCTATTAATCATCCCGAGATCTCCTCCTCCTCCTCCCGTCGTGTAGGTATTTATTGCCAGATAAAAGGGCACGCGCGCCGTGTTCCTGCGCTTATGCATGCGCCCGGCGAAGAAAGGGAACCGCGCTTTGGTTCCTTCGTTTTCCGCTCGGTTGTACCTTCGCGAGCGCCGTCGTGTGCTCGGGACATTTTCGCCGTCTCTCTTTGCGCACTTCCTCCCTTTCCTCTTTACATCTGCTCACCCGCTCACTCCTACCTCTGCCTTATCTTCCATCGTTATTTATTTTATTTGCCTCTTCGTTTTCCGATGTTACTTGTGCTTCGGCGTAATCGATGTGTGCAGGTACGTCGTACCTTTAATCGATGTGCCGTAAGGCTTGCTTACCTCGTAGGAAAGTGGATAAGGATGCTGAAGTAGGCGACTCGGTATGATTTGAGCAGCCCACGTTGCTATCTCATTTCCCTCTCCACCCTCACCCTCTGCTCCTCTCTCTCTTTTTATCAGTCGTGTAATTCGGGTGCAGTCAAGAAAAGATGCTAAATTCCTGCTCAAGATTTTCCTTTGGGAATCATTCATGCGTGCTCTGTTTCCGCGGACCGTTTCCCTTGCGTGACCTTTTGCCCCCCCCCCCCCCCCCCTTTTTTTTTTTTGATACTTGATTTCCGCAGAGTTCATACAGCTTGGCACACGCAGTGCCTACGACAGCTGAAATGCCGCCGAAGCAGCCCATACTGAACCACTTTGCCCAGGAGGGCACCTATATTTCGTATAGCTATGGCAATACTCAGCTGTTTTTCGGTTCTTGCGGACGTGCTCTAATAAACGCGAAAGTTTTAAAAATATTTTGGGAAATCCACTCTGCAGGCAACCGACGCTGTCGCGATGCAATCTGCGCTTAAAACAAGTTTCTGTTTAACCGTCCTATTTTTGCTATGTACTGTTCATCTAAGAGAAAAGGGGTAGTCGGTATCACCCATGATGCCAACATCTTCTACACACATGCTTATCAAAAAAAAAAAAAAGTTGTTAGTACAACGTGTCTTACTTCTCTCTCTGAGCTCATTTATCCACTTTTGACACAACCCCTGAAGCCTTTACAGAGCTTTATTGCGCCGTCACCTGCAGGTTACTTGAACTTCTTGGGCCAAATTCACAAACAGTTTTGTCCGTTTTGGCTTTGGCCGGCTACTCTCACTACTAGTATATCCTACAGCGCGATTGGCTGGCACTTGCTCTTACGAACAGTTCTAGCGTGAGAAATCTTTTGTGATACGGGCCATGCTTGCTAATTTGCTATAAGTATTCCTATTACCAATGCGTCTGTTAAAGGAAGTAATTTCTTCCAGATTCGAGCGGCCGTGCCGTTCGTGTAGTGTGTCAAAATTTGGGGATACGAAAATTCAAAGTCGCTGAAGCACTGCCTTGATCATGGCATAACGAGCTGCTGCTATGCGTTGCTCCGCTTTCTTCGAGACCTTCCCTTTTTATTCTCTCAGTGACCATCGTTATCACACCTCTACTAAATAAGACCGGTCGTAGCAAGCATTGCCATTACTTGCCCGCTCGCCGCTCTGTCGGCCTAGGAGCTGGCCCATATAATAAAGTCGGCAGCCGGCGAGTTTCCTTCGAGACGCGTCAGCAATTAACGCGAGAAGCGTTCCTCCACTCCTCGGTCCGCTCGTTTCGTCCCTTCCGGCTCAGCGCCCCAGCCGGAGTCGTTACGCGGACAAGGCCGCTCGGTGCCGCCTCTCGGTCGCCAATGGTTTTCCTTGTCTCTTCCTGGCCACGTCGGGGCCCTTTCTCGCTTGATCCCCCTCGTCTTCATCGCCCTCCTCACCCGTGCTGCTCTCAAACTAGACGCCACTCAACCCTAATCGTGGATACCGCGTGTGGGAAGTGCGTTCGTGTGTTTGCTTTCTTCATTTCTTTGTTTCCGCGTCTCGCGCATGAAAACTATACCGGAAAAGCATGGAGGAGATTCCGCGCTCACTGCTAAAGGGGGAGGGGGAAAACTTCTTCCAACTGGGCACTTCGCGTTTCCGATTTGGGCGCGCAAACCCTTGGGTGAGCTTCTGTCTGCCGAACTCTTGCATTCCCTCTTCCAACTGTCCCCCCTCTCTCTCTCACTCACCCCCCCTCCCCCGATGTCTTCAGAGATGCAGATTCTAGACCACTATACAGCTTCCTAGCTAGCTCTGCAGTCCCCCTGCCTCTTCTTGTCATCTACTTGTGAGGTGGCCAACCACCGATCCACGCCTCTTCTGCAGCTGGGAAGTGTGTTGACACTAGTCAGTCAGTGAAGAAGGGAGCCTCGATCCCCTTTCCGGAATGTCCCCTGCCCAGGAAGCGGGTTGCACCCTCGCCGTCTGGCAACCGCGGTACTCCCAGGATACCACATATAGAGCTCTGCACGAAACGGCTTTCGCAAGTATGAATGAAGAAGAAGCTTGCCCAGCATGCCCCAATTGAATTAAGGATCCAAGGGACTAAGTAACGCGCAGCGTGGGTGGTTGGTGAGATACTACTGCGTCGCTTCGCACCACGCGAGGAAATGGGAGCAGTGAAAATCACGGAGAGCGTTTCGCGTCTGCGCTGCTCGATCACATGCATCGCTTTCTTTCTTCTCTCGCCTCCGTGTTTTTTCAACCTATTGCAACATCAAAGTCACATTGCAGCTTTTCTTGTCCCCCGGCTACCTTTCTCGCCGTTTGCCCAGCTCACCAGAGACTGCGTGCTAGCATTGGAGTGAAGCCCTTGGCGCAAGTTTCCGGGATTCTCCCCAGGCGACGTGGACCGTGGCGGCAGCGGTCGTGTAACGTCTCTGTGCTGTCGTGCCCGAGCGGGGCCACAGGGAAGGCGGGATGGACGGCCAGCCGCGTGCAGGGACAGGAACGGCCCAGAAGAAGGGAAGTGAGCGAAGAGCTGCGCATTGAGAGCGAGGGAGAGTGGAAGACGGCCGGTGGGGTGACTTTACTGCCGATGGCCAATCGATGCGCTCGGCGCCAGAGCTTGCCTCGTGTTTTCTCCCTCTTTCTCTAGTTCTTATCATTTCTTTTTCTTTGCCCGGCTGTGAGAGTTTAACAGTTCGGAAGAAATACGGGCCGTGCGCTCTCGTCTGCTGCGATTAGCCAGGGATTTATTCCGCCAGCCCGAACGAACGGGCTGGCTGGCGCAGGAGAGGCCGCCGGCCCATGCGTCTCGCGCGAGCGTGCGAGGCGGCCGGTGGTGAGGCGCGCATGGCGGAGAAAGACCGACCGGGAGCTCGCGTAGCTACGGTGCACGCGGTGGCGACGGCCAAATTCCGGCTCTGGGTTTTGGAGTCGCGCGAATGCAGGGAACCAAGTCGGGGAAGCGATTACGCCGGCGTCGTTCGCCGAGAGAATCGGGATGGCGTGGCGGCAGCGGACGGGACGAGCGCGGCCCGGTTTAAGAAGAGGCTCGCGTTCCCTCCTCGACTGCTGAGGAGGAGGAGCTGCTCATTAGAGCTGCCTGCTTACAAGATGGGGCCGGACATTTATGAGAGGATGTCGTCGTCTCCCCTCGCGCTGGCTCTCTTCGCCATCCCTGCGCTTCGCGAAACGATGAGTCTGTCGGCGGTGACGACGAGGGAGGCGTTATTGTTTCCTGCGCCCGGGGGCAGTTGCTCGCTGCTCCACCACCGCCTCTGCCTGCGCGCTTGCTTGGTGCAGCCCGAGCCGGCTCGGGCCCCTTATGACCGTTCGAGAGGAAGGCATAGGCGAGCGCGGAGGACAGGGCAGCAGTTGCCGCTCCCGTTTCCGCTTAAAGAGGGTTCCACTACTAGTCGCAGCCTCCGCGCGCGTCGGCCGAGCCCCAGCTGTCGTAAAAGTTTGTGTTCCGTGCCAGTTAGGAGCGCCGTATTCGCGCGCGTTTCGCGTCCCCTACTTTTGGCGCTGCTTTGGTTCGGAAGCCGCCAAGCATTGTCGCGCACTCGGTGTCGCCGATGCGTGTCGCGAGCTCACGGGCACTCTGCTTAGCTCGAGGCCGCATGACTATGGCGCACGCTTATCTTTCATTACTGCTTCTATTTCGCCTGTTTTCCCTTGCTGGGTATTTTTCCAATGCGTGGCGCTCCTTTTTGTTTTCTCGAATGTTGTTGCTGTTAGTAGGACATCGGTGAGCCATCTCTTATCGACACGAGGAAGTAGAAGCAAAACTGTCGAGACGTGTCACTTTTAAGCCATCTGAAGCCTTCGTTTCTTGGTGAAATGCGCACTACTCTGGTGAACCGTACGGTGAAGGACATTTCGTATAATTTATCTTAGTAAGATCTTAGTCCTCATATGTTTGTGCAATACATTGACGTTGTAATGGCCTAATGCCATTGCAAGAAGCTGAATGCTGACGACGGCAACGCGTTCGCGCTCTTCGGGCGGTACCTTCTGACAGTGCATAGTAACGCTACACGACGTTAAAGAAAGAGGCAGAGAGAAAGAAATGATAAGCGAAATGCAGGCAGGGTAATGAGGCTGCTCAATGCTCGGGAAGAGGAGACAGGGGCAAACAGATTAGAAGAAGGAGATCAAATAAATTCATAGTTCGCACGCTCACACGCGCACGTGTTAATGTAGACTCTCCTGTACCACTCCGGCCCCTAACATCTTTACCAAGACGACATGATGATAATAGTCGGCGAGATACGACACCGCGATATGCCATCCAAACTAAGGCTAACACCTATTGGTGTGAAGTACCCGAATGTGTCATTTTATTTGTTGTCTGTTGCATTTCCATCGGTACGGCCATTGATTTTGCATGGCCAAAGCAATGTGAGCCTTTTTGTCGCTGTGGTGGAGTGCTAAACTGAACGGCGAATTTAAGCACCGCCAGATAAAGTAAGTCTGCTTGCCGTTCCTTAATTACCAATTCCGCGGATGTCCTTTTGCCTTAGGGCGTCGGCTCAATATTCCTTGCTTGTTAAACATTGCTGTTACGAGCAGTAGACGCGGACCGTTGCGGATGAGGGCAAAAGAAGTGGAATGACACACATGGCGCTAACTCACAGCAGTTTATTTCGAAGTTCGTGCTCGTTTTTTTTTTTTTTTAATACCAGGCAAAGGGTTCACTGCGCATGACTAGCATCAACAGGTACATAAACAACCTTAAGAATCCTTCATCGCATGGACAGCATGGACAGAACGTGGGTTCAAATCCCGCCTCGGCAAGAAAGTTTATTTTCTTTCTTGGTAGTTTCGTGATATGCACCACAAATTACCGCTGGCTTAAACAGCTTCGCTGTTCACACAGCTTCGTTTAAACAGCTTCGCTGTTAAAAAAGAACAAATATTAAGATTACTGATAAGCAATGTATTAAAAAATATTTTCCACGTCGCAATATTTTATTATAGTTATTTATTGACAGTGATATAGCAAGGTTCAGTGTTGCGCTTGAACTCCTCGGAACGTTGTTCAAACGATATGCGGGTGCGACTTGGTGTGACGTCACCCGCACTGCGACTGGGCAGAAGGAACACAGCCCTGGCAGCAACCAGGCGTCGCATTTAGAGGAGACCAACGGTCGTTTGTGAGCGCCCAGTCAAGCATCAGCTTGACGCTTATTGTTCGTCTCGCTCAGACCACTGCCAGGGCCGTGTCTACCATGTCATGCCCTTGTAGCAGGTACCTGAATTTATTTTCTACGCAGTGGGTAATTGTGAGTTGGTTCATCTACTGGAGAATACTGAAGCTTGTATTTATGAATGTAGAGTAACAGCTTGTAGTCATAAACGTTTCGATTACAGCGTGTCATCTCTTAGGAACAATGGATTGCTAGATATCTCCCTCGGGCCACCATAATGGGGCTCGAATAAACGAAGTACTTTTTCTGTAGAACTTCTAACTAGCTTAAGCTCTTTTCACTTGTTGGGCGTTATCCGCCCCGTCCAGTCCGCCGTTCTGCTGCGCTGACGACGACCGTTGTCGTCATCGACGACTCATAACGACAATTTGTGTCGTCGTCAGGCCACGTCGTCTTTCCTAGCTTGTACCATCGTCACAGCGCGAAGAGAAAGAAAACCTACCGACAACCGTGGCCACTACTTGGATTCGAGTCCATCTTTTTTTCATTATTATTATTATCGAAATTAAAATAAAAGAAATAGATGTACTCACCCTATAATGGCGATGACTACTCCTTTTCGCATAGCAGAAACAACAATGAAAAGGCCAAGAAAAAACGTCGTAGGGCCAGAAAACCACAGCACATAGGCCTATACACCTACGAACATATAAATACACAAGTCAAAGGCAAGTCGCACCATTATGAGCTTGTAAACTAAGTCATCGTACTTAAAACCCCTCTTACAGAATCTATTTGCGTTTCGGAGTTGGGCGCGCTAACCACCGCGTTGTCGAGCAATTTTCTTTCTTTATTACAGGAAAGCAATACCGGAGCACTTACACTAAACAACAGCGCTGGCCAATTACAGCAGAGTTTTGCGCCCCTCGCAGACACTGAGGCTAGTGGCGACTGTGCACGTATTTCGGAAGCCTAAAAATCTATACTGTTGTACTTGACGCGATGGCGCCGTGTTGACGCGAAATTATGCGTCGTCATGCTCGTGCAAACTGCGTCGGCGAAAACAAAATCATAAAAAAAGCAGACATACATGACAGCGATGCTGATCAGGCTCAAACACCGCATATAATATATATATATATATATATATATATATATATATATATATATATATATATACACCCACGATAGAGTATGCGTCTAAAATACGGCGGTTGGTGGAAAACAACGTCTAAAGCAATGACTGCTTGAATGCTAACAAGGATGTCGCTTGCTTTACAGAGTAGCCCATATGATTCTAAAAAAATTCGCTTAAATCTTGCAGGTGGCACTGCGTAAATATCGCTGGAGACATCAGTTGTAGTAGAAGTTTGGGCCTCAGAGTTGAGTAATCCCCAGGTGGGGCCTCTAAAACGGCTGTTGCAACCTGAAAACAAGAATACTTTACCACAGCCAGTTACTTCCTCGTCCACACAAACACTGAGTTTTAATAAATGGGATAAGGATGTTTATATATAACCGCATCTTCAATGCCACGTTCCCGACACGTCGTTCAGGTAAGTGCCTGGGCTTCGTTCGAAAGAAACAGGAAATATTAGTTGATGTTTTTTTGCACAAGTTCTCAATACTTACTACGCTGACCACAACGCAACTTCGTTGATTCTTCGGTACTCGGCGTATCGGCAGATGTTCCTCACAGAACCTTGCTACTTTTACTCAACATAAACCATCTCAATTGTGACATTTCCAAGATCCAATCGTGTGCTGATTATTGTATTTTATTTACAATAAACTCTCCAGACGATTGTCAACGCCTTAATGATCCTTTTGCGTAATGCTGTGATTGGTGCGAGATGACTTGGGAGGTGAAGATCACCTTCCATAAAACAGCAATTTAGTTTGTCAAGCCGCCAATCACTTGCAAGCACTCAGTTATTGTAACATTTTTAGGAGCGAAGCTCCTTATAGCGGCACCCGTTCCGTCCCCGTCGTAGTAGTAGTAGTGTGTAACCAGTCTGAGAAAAATGAGAAAAAAAATTCGGAAGTTGTGTCCGTAGCGCGGAATCGAACCAGGGACCCCTCGCTTCCGATCGCGCGGCGTTAGCCCACTACGCCACGAAGCGCACATAGACACACGCACCACGATGGCAATAAATACCCAACATTAACGAAAGGCCGCGTTTCTAGCGCGTTTCTAGCGCGTTACGGCCCGTGTAAGAAGCTGGTGTAAGACGCTGTGGCCTCTCCGCCTTACCTTCAACGCGTTTCGAACTTGACTTGCCACCGCCGTTTTCGAAGGCGGTGGCAAGTCAAGTTCAAGTCGAGGAGCGTTTATGAATACGGGGGCTGTACTCTCTCAGCAGTCATGTGATGGCGTCGGCAAACGCGGTGCACGTTCCGGCATGTGTAAATGGCTGCGTAAGACGCTGTGGCCGCTCCCCCTTACTAGAGAGTACTGCACGTTTCTAACGCGTTTGTGCTAGCGTCCCCTTAAGCGGGAGATCCGATGATTCCCTCCGGAGCTTCGCCCACTCATCATCATTCACCTCGTGGATATGCTGTGATTTTTTAAAATACATTTTTAAAGCGATATCTTTCTTTGGCTCTGTCGTGCGATTTCTTCGTCGTTAGTTTTACGCTCGCCAACCTAACCCTAAAACAGCCCATACGTACCTAATCGGCCTATATAGCCGTCTGTGCTAACCCTAAAGACGCTTATGGGCACGGAACTAAATAATTCAATTCAGTTCACAGATGTCCTTGTTGGCGGCTGTATTCTCTTCGCAAATGCTCGGTAAAACAACAAACGGTACTCAAATATTCTCAGTGCAACAAACATACACCGTGCCCAGCGCGTACTTCTTTTATTAAATCGAACCTTTCTTTCCCCTGCCACCTTTGGGCTCAAGTCGAAGAAACCGGATCAAACAATAAAGTTCATTTTCCCTCTCTCTTCCTTTCGCTTCCTTCTCGATGTTTGGTGCGTCTGCTCGGTCGGCGTCTCGCCGAATGTAGTGGGCCGATCCCGGAGGTTGTTTAATCAAAGCTATTCCGAGCTCGGCAGCAGCGGAATCCGTGGTCGCGCGCGTCACGTAGGTCACGTGGTGGTAGCCTCCGCGTCATGCCTCCTTGCTGTGCGGGTCCTCGATCGTTACGCTGCAAAACGCAGTAGAGAGCGTGGAAAGCTACACGAGCGTTACGGGGAAGCCAAGTGGCACAGCACTAGCGGGATGACAGAAGAACGTGAACAGATTCTTCCGCGTACTTGGACGTTAACTAAGGTTGCATGCATCATATATCTTCTCGCACAGCATTTACTTGAAATGTTTCAACAAAGCTTCGCTTAGCGTTCATTCCAACAGGTGCGTGGATCTGCTATCCTTTCTGTATTTTTCTTTTTTGTTTTGTTTTTTGTTCAATACAAATACAAATTAATGATAATTTCTTCCATTTGGGGCGTGCTGACATGATCAGTGCTGAAACACTGAGCTAAGCAAAAACACCGAGGAAACAAAATACTGTTAGTAATCTACTAAACACGTTACAGTGCCCATTTATAAATTGCTTATCAGTCCAGTTAGAGAACATTCTGCCGTTGCTAGCTATAGCATGTGTGCGTGGATCAGCTAGGGGACATAATTAAAGTTCAAGTAGTTCTGAAAAAAGAGAGTTACCTTCTTTTCCGACACCCCGCTGTAGCCCATGAAGTCGCCGGGGCCTTGCGCTGCCGAGTTTGAGGTCATGGTTTCGATGTCGGCCACGGCGACCGCATTTCGATGTGGGCGAATTCGTGCAACAACACCCGTGTTTCCTGCATTGGGTGTCAATTAAAGAACCCCAGGTGGTCAATATTAATCCGGAGTCTACCACTACGGCGTGCTTCGTAACTTAACTCATAACTCATTTAGAATTTAAAACTCCAGAATTCAATTTGAATATTTACATTTTTGCCTGCATATATACCATAGTTTTTTTTTAATTTGGATCTCTCTCACTGTCGAGCTATATCGATTCGTTAAAATTTCTGCAGTCTAAAAGCTATTCGTCTAGTCTTTGCAGAAACCAGTATTTAAGTTATGCCGCTTGGCCTTCCTCATGCTGTCATCGCAAGCTTATCCTCAAGTATTGTTATCCGTGCACCGACGCCTTTAAGTTCACTTTCACAGTGAATAGCTAGGCGACTTTGCCCGGCGCTTTTGGTTCTTCACGTGCAGAATACTTTCACAGTGCCCTCACAAATTATTCTCAGTACTTTCCTTTTTCTGTGGGCGTGCGCATTTTGGTAACTATGTTGCTATTGCCTGCGTTCTGGGCGAGTCACTGGTATCTGTTTCTTTTTTCTTTTATATTGATTTTGTCTTAGCCGTGTTCCAGTTTTATTAAAATCGCCTACATTCATTGACTAAAGTTCTCGCTGGTTCTTTATCGTCGGCCGTTATTCCTTGGAAGGATAATGTATGTGGTCTGTATCGGGTTTTATATATAAGCTTTCATATTGCGGCAGGAGAAGACGCGTGTCACCTATCCCTAACCATGTTTTCCTAAGAACATTTTCCAAGTAGTGTTCATAACAAAAAGGCGGCAGATCCGATGCCCTGTGGGAATCGATGTTATGCGAAGCCGTGTGCGGCGAGCCTACCAAGTTAACGAAATGACCGTGAGAGCACCAAGACGTATAGGTGGCTGTTTCATGACCTACATGACACGCATGTTATGACCTATCATTTATGTTCGTCATACACTCTTGTCATACTATGCCAATTTTGGGTGATACAAAAACAACAAAACGGCCATGAGAGCACCAAGACGTAGGCGGCTAGATAGATAGATACTGTCAAAGTGGCAAATGTTCGTCAAGAAATGCTTCGCATTTAAAAATAATGCAGCTTATTTTTTTACTCTCCTACTCCTGCTGTAAGCCACCTCTCGGCTGCAGTATTTGTCTGATTAAATAAATAAATAAATAAATAAATAAATAAATAAATAAATAAATAAATAAATAAATAAATAAATAAATAAATAAATAAATAATGTAATTCGCCCATTTCCACCGATGATACTAACGTTTTGGCATACTCTGACCACTGCTGTTATTGACTTATTTCATCCTTGTCAGTTACCGGAAATCGGTTGCGCATCGGATGTATGTTTAATGTACATGCTGGTGTTCTTTTTTTTTTTTCTACTGAAAACGGCACATTCCTTGCTTAAACACATTCTGGGGCGCCGCCGGCTGCATTGGACTGGCTGACAGCAAGAAATTTACCGGGCGCTGGTCCGCCATAACTGAACTTTCTGCTGCAAACGCGTCTCACATTGTGCATCCACATGACCTGTTAGTGTACATTATACTGCATAAACATAAACATTAGATGACATAAAGTTGGGTCAGGGTGGGACATAAAATTGCATGAGATCACGTGTTCTATACATGGTACATAAAGACAAGTGTACGCATCGAATTAAGTTATATAACATTTAGCTTTACATTAACAGCGCCGCTAACATTTGGATTCACATTGATTCCAACATGTGCGTCGGATTTGTGTAATTGTTTCTGTTATGTGTAAATCGCTCGCCAGCCCAGGGATAACGTCTGCTGGTGCAGTGGAACGCTGAGGGCTCTGAAGAAGTTAATTCAGGATGTGTCGTAAATGCGCTGGAGAAATGCGATGTTTCAATGCGAAAGATTGGCGCGTTTATTCTTCCTGGCTCTCCCAAAGGTCGCCAGAGCGCGAACGTATTCTGGCCTTTAGTTACCAGTTTTATGCCGCTGCCGACAGATGGCAGAAGCGCGCTTGGAGCTGGACTAGGGTGCCTCGATGCCCAGCGCCGCCGTCCAGGGTGGAGACAACCCCGCTGGCGCCGCCATATTGAGTCACACGAGCTGAGACTCAGCTACGCTTGCGTTCATAAATAGTCTTACTCGCGGCGCACTTCCAAGTGCTTTGCCTTGATGAGGATTTTTTTATCGGTATCGCATCTGCACATCTTTATAATCAATAGCCGTTAACTCGTCGAAGGTCCAAGACGTAAATGTATGGCGCCGGGAACATGCCCCAAGTTGCCTAATTCAATTTACATTTAATATGCCGTGTGTATGTTTGAAATACGCACTTTTTTTTGCGCTTCGATGCTTGGTATATAAGGTTTGCGACCCCCTGTGTGTGGAAGTTTTTCTTTTTCACTGTTGTATTTTGGTTTACACGTCACGCCTCCTTTACCGTAGCCAGCCACTCGCGCACGGCGGTTAGTTTCCCTTGCGTTGCGCGTGCTCTTCGCGTTCGTTGCAATTATTTGACGATATCTACGCGCAATTTCGCTTTTTTCTGCCCACAAAACTGTGTGCTGACAGGATTAAGCTGGTGTAAAAATAACTGCGATGTGAAAATAAGGTTTAGTTAGTGCTGTAGAGAAGCATGTAACGTAACTTGTCAGTGTCAATCTTGCGTAGTACACACAAGAAACCAAACGATGCACAAAATACATTTACTTATAATGTCTAGTACAATCAATCATGAAAAAGATATGTACATGAAAAATTATATGTACTGTGTGGCGCCTGAAGGTTATGTTGAAAGACGAAATAAAAAAAAATTCGCAAGGTAGGCTCGACACACAATTCGGGATAGTGAGAGTTTTTTTTTATTTATTCATTACATGGGGGGGGGGGGTTCAAGTGAGTACATCAACCTTATTACACACAATATAAATCGAAAACAAGAATACAAACAAGAAAACGCAACCGCGGGTAATATTAATCAAGATATCCAGCCAGAATACATGAGCTACCATCGAATACGTCGCATCAGCCAAACACATCGATGGCGAGTACAGAACATTTTATAAATAACCATTAGAACACTGATAACTACATTGAAAAAATAAACAACACTGCATACATATCGCGTACTAAAACCGTAAATGAAACTAAGACAGTCAGATACAGATTAGCAATGTTTTTCACTTCGAAAATATAGTCCATGATGATGTAGGGCTGTTGACTTTAACAGACGGCGCCCATCCTGTCGATTTCCCTCGTACTGGTCCTCTTCAAAGTGTTTCTAAGTACAAGTAAAACAACAAAAGTGATTATTGATATGAAAAGTTGCCTTGTAAATACAGAGAACCCATTACAGTGCTTAAAAATAAATTTTCGCAGAAGTAATGCTGTATTACCTCGCTTCACACGTTTCGAAGAAATGCACAGGCTACAACAGATACCATGCCAGAAAGCGCCGAAACATTTTGGTCCCATGATGCCCCTTAACTCTACTACACCTGGGCATACCGTGCATAGGCATTTAAAGACCGTCACAGTACCCACTACGATCGGGAATGAGCACGAATGACCATCGGCTTACGAGCCCCACGCTACAAATATATTCGTCTAAAAAATCAGCTATATAACGTAACAACCTGAGATCCGCAAGATATCTGCTGACAATAGAGAAAATCACAATGCTTCGCTTGCCACGTACGCAACAGCCGCTCTCCCCAGAAGAAGCACTGCGTTCTTTAGTCCCAAATAATTAGTAGCGAAAAAAGAAACTGAGGGGAAAAAAAAAGAAACAAGAGACACACGATGTGTGCTTCCCGTGAAAAAGTAAAATAGGTGGTTTACATGACGATTTGTAGCTAATGTAAGGCTATTTCGCGGTGAAGCATTTTCGTCAGTTCTTAAAATAAGGGTACTACTCGCATAGACTGCGCCGATAAAAACGGCAAAAGCCTATGCGACGCGCGCTCGCAAACCATAGGCTACTCAGCATCGGTGCAGTGCTTAGTTCGTGAGCGAACATAGGTACGTGAGCGAGGATCAGAGAATACTTTCTTATTTAAATGAAAAACATGATGCGATAGTCTAAACTTTCTTGACACTTACCTCCCAAATGTAGGAGCTATCCGTTGCCTTCCAGTGATACCTCTTTACTTGGGCTTCCCATCTCTTCCTTCGCTCTGGGTCCCGGGGGAAGCGTAAACAACGAAGCCCTTTACGCGTCGATCCGGTGCACTTGGGAACACAACAGCCCGTCATGTCGACTCGATGCACTTGACAAGCTTGTCATTCATGCGGCTGAACACTGTCCAGCAAGTAGAAGCGTCAGCGAAGCATCCGCGCGCACTGTGTCTCGAACTAAGCACCGGCACCAAGCACTCGCAACCGCTCGCTGTGACTCAAGATGGCGTCGCAGCGAGAAAGCGGCGGCGCGGGTGCGGTCAAAGGATGGCACCACCCTGAACGGCGGCGCTGGCATCGAGGCACCCTAAGCTGGACTAGTTCGTTGCGAGAAGATGGGCTCCCGGGACCAGCGTCCTGATAGTGGTGCCCTGGAACAATCTGCATCCGCTTAGTGTGTTTCAAAATGGTGCCTAGGCACTTATCAGGAGGATGATTTCGAGCTTAGAATAATTATCTCAAGTTAGAAAACGTCTTAATATATTATGTTGTAAGCCAAGTGCGTGTGCGTTCTTTTTTTTTTTATTCTGCCTTTATATTATCATCTGTGCCAAACTTTATGTGCTCTTCTATGACCTCTCCGTGTTTACTTTTTCATCTTGTGTCTGGCACCCTGTATTTACTGTATTAAATGACCTGACTTTAATTCTCCTTGCGTTTTTGCTACGTTGTCGATCCTGTGGGTTGTATTTTGTTCAGTGCCGTCTGGTGCTTTCATTTTTAGTATGTAATTTTTTCTGTGAAAAAAAAAAGTGTCTGCGCCACCAAAAGGCTATAGCGGCTCGTAAATATTAAACACGAAAAATGTATAGTAGAAGTACACATGTCTACAATAAAAGAGAGGTTTCTGTGGTGAGTGTTGTCGCCAACGCCGCGATTTATTCAAGCGATCACAAGGAGTAAGATAGCTTCGTCTTGATGCATCTTATTCGGGGCACTATTTTCACCTTTTTGGTAGAAATTTTTGGCTATTAGTGAAGAAAATTAAAGCCAAGGTTTCCCTTCCCGACATCCGCTCCCGAATCGCAGGGGGCCGGTAGCCAATATGAGGTCACGAATTTCAAACAAGTTTTCGTATATTCGAGCCTGTTTTTGTTCAGAAAGAGTTCTAGAAGCGAGGTCACGAATTTCAAACAAGTTTTCGTATATTCGAGCCTGTTTTTGTTCAGAAAGAGTTCTAGAAGCGCGTTGTTTGAGGCTTTGGTGTCCCTACTTTGCGATGTACACACGGCTGCGGCTAAGTGACTACGTCACTGTGCTGCTGTGCAAAGGGTTACGGGTTTGGTTGCCGGTTTCGGCGCTTGTACGCATGTTTGAGGGCGCTGCTTTCTGGTGCAGGTTTGGGTCACCGTATGGGCTCCCATCTACAGTGAGGCTAGTGTGGGTAGGTGAGTGCGTAGTCACGCTGGAATTTACGCATTTTGCGGGCGTAAAATCTCTACATGGAAAAAAGTGAGCACGCCGTGAGAATCTTGCTCAGAACAACATATTCGATGTTTCCTGTAATTGGCTACAACTTCTTGGCACCCTGACGATTGGAACCGGAATAGACGAGTTAGATAATTAGCCATAATTACATCATTTACTCTTATCAAGAAAACATTACTGGTGAATGCTGAACTCGACTGTTAACAATATGTAATTGGTTTTGTTCTCCTAAAGTATTCAATTTTTCTGAAGCTCGGCAGATGGTAGCTGAGGCATGCAGGTAGCATAGTGCAAATAGTTTCTGAGGCGCAGCTAAATTGATCTGGAGAATAACAGTGTTTCGTAGCTATTGTTTGTGAGTTGCAGCGGCGGGCAGTCATGTCTCGCTTCTTTTGTCCGTGGGAATGCTCTTGCCACATCCCATTAGGACACCGAACGTTCTTCTGAATACTTGAGGTCCAGCGTCGGGCAACGTTACTTTTTTCTTTTTTAGGAACTTGACAGAAGTAGAAAATGTTGACACTAATACGGTGCTGGATACAACTAGCTTGTACACTTCTGCACGTAGTTGGTCACAAACAGATATTGCACCAGAACGCCTTTCACTTACTGCCTTGTAAGTTGGCTTTTTTGCCTAATAGGACGGCCAGCGGCAGTGCACGCTTTACAGGGTGGCGATGTACTTGGTCGCCGTTTGCAGCTCTGACAGCTAGGTCAGTTAGGTTCTAGGTAGAGGTATGGTGGTTTCGGAACTCAAGGTCATAAGGGCTCTGCTGAAGTTCTTAAGGGCTTGTGAATTTTGCGACCGACTTTGAACGTTGTAGCGCGTAGGGTCGCGTTATTCTGCGAATTTTTCTTGCTTCAAATTTTAATTTGTTTCTTCTATCACCTTTTATTTCCTTTAACCCTTTCCCCAGCACGTGGTAGCCAGCCGGTACTTACACTGGATAACCTCCTGGTATTTCTTTCCTTTTCTTTCTCTCTCTTGGGTCACTTTCAACAAGTTCCCTTCAGGTTTAGTGCATCTTCGCAAGTTCTTATGCATGAAGCTCGATGAAATTCGCTGCAGATGGCACTCGTTGACAGCTGTATTCTTAAGAGTATAGAGTACATGCTTAATAAACTCGACGCAGTGACATGTTCGCGGGAGTAATATTGCAACTGTGCTTGCTTTTATCCAAGAAAAGTAGATTTAAATTTCATCTACGATCACAGTCACTTTCTGCATGTGCGTCCAGCATTTAGATGTGCAGTGAAATCGCTGTCTACTCAGTTCCTGTAACACTTAGTTCTTGAGTTTCCTATTTTATGATGCGGGCTGCTGAATTACACTTACGAACATTAAACCGCTAATCACACCCCTTGGCAAGCTCAGTAAAGGTTAAACTCATTGCACTGCCCCTAATCGGACAAAATGGTCAGTGATCGCACAGGCCATGGTCATGTCGCAACAAACACGCCGGTTCTCTTCAGATAACCAAAGCTAAGCAACATTGTGATTTGTCGGTGCATAAGAGGGATACGATGTGGGAATACTCAGCGGTGATGAATTCCCTTCCGCTGAGGAACTAGTTCGGTGTCCGCCTTGAGCGAGAGATAGTGGAGATGTATGCGGTAAGAAGATGTCTACCTCCGCCTACTAAGAATATGCCATAAACCTTGCCTTCCAAAGTTTGCTCATTGTGTTAAGGAGCATTATTCTAGTAGCGGTGCCATCGGCCCTGTCCTCAGTCGTGTTGAAGAATCCGTGGACCGAAGGAAACCCCAGCTGCCAAAGCTAGCTCGAAGTTGTGCGCGGGCCAATCTTGGCGTGTCCCTAGCTCCAACAGAGAAATTTAAAAAAAAAGGGGGGGGGGGCAGTAGCCGCGACCCTATCCCTGGCTTCCACAGCTGATGACCGGACTTGACGCCACCAAAGGCAAAGGTGAAGGCACGGTGGACATCCTCGAAAACGCTATTATTATTTGGCCGCTTTGCGAACACTGACGATGCTTTGCGACGAACGAAGAGAATAATAGAAGAGCAGCAACGTTCCTTGCAAATACTAAAAGCTGCGTGGTATGGCAGTCTTTACTCGCTCCATTTGACACCCGTCGAACGTCGCGATCACAACACCTTCATTGCGGTGGCAGCGCAACCGATCTCATCCGCATTCAAAGTACCAGTGCCGCACTTCTGAGTCAGCCTCTATCTACAGTCGGCGTCACCCTTGTGTGGAGCGCGGGAACCGTGGCCTCCGCGGCGCTCCGGAGCCAGCCAGCGCCGTCTAACGCTAGCTGCTGGGTCCGACGTCTAACGGTAGGTACTGGGCACGGTTGAACCCAGTAACTACAGTTAGACGTCGCTGGCTGGCTCCGGAGCGCCGCGGAGGCTGGTTCCCGCGCACCACACAAGGGTGACGCCGACTGTACTCCCAGCAGACTGTGCCAGTGCGAAGCCAGTGCACCTCTGGTGAGTGAGTGCGACACTGATTGCGGTACGCCTCCTAGACTTGGCAGTGCGTCGTCACACGCTCATGTAAATACGCAGCAGCCTGAAACGCTATGAAATCGACGCCAGTTGGCAGCACTTCACATGGACAAATAGTTTCATTATTGTACTAAATAAAAATTGTATTTCATTTTACAATGTAATATGTAATCAATTCTAACCAATTATCTTACGACAATTTGAGGCCACCTGGTGCATCTGCCAATTTAGTAACGATGCCTGAGCACAGTTGCGTTGCTTTCTTTCTTTTGAAAACATTTTTTAGTCGGAAATTTTCCTTGCGCTGTGGCAATATAAGGCGAAATATGTTGTTTTCTTATTCTGATGCAACCTTTTCGAATACGTGCTTGTGCTGGTAGCAGTCTGCCGACTCTTTTACTCTCTATTCGTCCCCCCTTTCCCCTTGCCAAGTGTAGGGTAGCCAACCGGGCACGACCTTGGTTAACCTTCCTGAATTTCCTTCTTCGTTTCTCTCTCTCTCTCTCTTGGGTGGGAATATCTCCGATTCCTGGTTGGTTGGTTGGTTGGTTGCACGCACTCTGCAAGAGAGAGAGAAAGAGCGAGGGGAGGGATAAAGGGAATGGCAAAAGGTTATCGAGGCTGATCCTCGTTGGCTAGCTATCCTGAATTAATGAAGCAGTCTCCCAGTATGCGCGAACAAATACACGCACGAACACACACACGCATACACACAAACACGCACACACACACAAACACACACTTCGCTATACGACAGACCGCACTGCAGCACAGTGCATGTCGTTGTTGTGCTTGTGCTCCTATTGTTTTGCTTAGCAGGTTAAAGCATATGTAAAAAAAAAAAAAAATAAGCGACAGAAAAAAGTCTACTCCTCGCACAGCTGCAAATTCAGGACCCATGGCTCTGAATGCAGATTGCGATTTGGAACGTTGGTCTTGTCGATTTTGGAGTGGTTGCACGACCTGTTGTGAGAATCTTTGCTGCGCCTCAGTGAACACCCGTTACAACCGTCCTCACCCGTGAACTTCATGGACTATGAGGCAAAGTTCAATTTCTATAGTAATGGAAACCGGTGAAAGGTAAAAGAGAGGCTGAAAGAAAGGCTCGACCGGCCGTGTGGCACTGGCATGGAATGACGCAAGCCGGTCACGACCCGTGACTCGATAAACCTAGTTGCTCCTCTGATCCGTGGCACGGTCGTTGCATCCAGATGGAGAGGGGGGATAAGAAAGCTATACGGGAGAGCGTAGAAAAAGAACAACGACGGCCGAAATAAATTCTCCACCGCAAAATGCTCGCAGAGTATCTGCGCCGTACGCTACGCCGTAGCCACCGCATCTTGTACCTTTCGTTGGCACGGGGAAAGAGCGGCGTTTGGGTCGGGTCACACGCGAAGGCTTTGATTCCGGCCACCGCTATGGTGAAGCCTTGTGCCGTAGGGGCGGAAAATAAAAGCAGGGGAGGGGGTAAGGCAGCCGGGGATGCCTTACGCCGTCCCCTCCTTAAAGGGAGAGGGGTAGGATCAAGTCCGGCAGTATCAAATAGCTGGCCACGTGTGCGAGAAGAAACCGAAGACTCCTGGAAGAGAACCACAGTGGCGCACAGAAAAGCACACCAGGACGAAGCAAAAAAAAAAAAATGTGCAATAAAAAGTGCCCGGAATTTCTGTTTCTTTTTATTTATTTCTTAAATTTTTATTTTGTTGTAGCAGAGATTGAGAGGGAGTTGCAGGAAAGGAAGACTGCGTAAGGCTTTGGAGAGTGCGAAGACAAAGCAGTTTGCGGCTGCAGGAGGCGAAGGTGAAGCGGGGGCGGCGAATGGAGGCTCCCTCCATTGGGGCCCCTCCTAGGCTCCGTTCGGGAGGCGTTCTGCAGCACCGGGTGGTGTGCCCTGAATCTGTGAGCAGGTCTGCGCCGCCGCAGCGACCTGTTGACAGCACTTGCGAGCTGCTCCTTCTTGCTCGTCCGACCCCTCGCGGCCCCCTTTCTAAGCTTTTTTCTTGGCGCCGTTCACGCGATCGTCGTATAAACCTCGGCTTCCGGGATTCTCCGCCGCCGAATTCTCTTCGTTCCGTCCTGTTGCGCTTTCGTTTCACGTCAACACTCCTCGGTGTCCAAGGCGCTCGCCAGTTCCTTCCACCTTCCCTGACGGCTGCCAGCGCCCATTGCCCTCCCAGACTGCCTTATTGCAGCTACTCTCTCTCCGTTCTTTTTACTTTACGTTTGTAGCCAGCTTCTGCAAATCGTTGCGCTGTCGAAGCGGCAAAGAGACATGCCGATGGTTGAGGGCTCATCCGTTTTTCTCCTTTTTTTCTTTTCTTTTTTAGATGCTTTTGTGTGCTTGTTTGAGCCGTTCTCGTGCACAATCCGCCTTTTCTCACCGGCTCAACTGTTACATCGCGCTTTCAATTTGTGACGACGTTCCAGTCTCTTCGGTCGTCTTCGCCGGCTGTTTCGATTTCCTGCGTTGGTCACGCAGTCGCCGTCGCCCTCTCCCGCGTTTTGCTCGTTTTTTTTTTCTTCTTCGTACCGTCTTGCCGTTACCTCACGTACCCAGCATCCCAGATCGCTTCTTCTTTTTTCTTACTCTATCGAAGGGCGTTCACATCTGTGAAAGGCTTTGCTGCGTCTTTGTTGCCACGTCTTTTTAAAATTTATTCTCTCTCTTGTCTTACTTCACCGGTTCCCGCTGTTGCCGATTTATCGTTCGTATCGCTTGGGATCTCGAATGTGCGACGTGGGCACTTCGGAAACAAGGTTCCAGCACTGGAATGTATGCGGGCTGGTACGCGCGCACATATACAGTTTCCAGGCACTTTTGTATGCATGGCCGGGCGTTCTCGCGCGCTAGCCTCTCGGAAAGACCAGATCAGCCCGGGTCGCTGCACATTTGCATTGGCGTGACGTAACGTACAAAGTGGGCGACTTACTTTATTTGCCCAACGGCAAAGGGGGGACTACGTCCGCTCTGGACGACGACCCGCTGTAGCGCAAAAAAAAAAAAGAAATTAAATGCACTGCCCGATCTGCTCCAACCTTCGAACTTTTTATTTTCCCCCTGCGGTTCCTCAGTAGTGACGGCTTTGGGCTTTGAGCACAGTGTTGCTGGTTCGAGTCACTTCACGGCCGCGACGATCCCGTTCCGAAGGAATGCAAGCAACGTTTGTGTCGCTTGATTTCGACACAGGTTCAAGAACCCAAAGTGAATAAAAAAATTATTTCATATCTGTCCACTACAGCGTCTTTTAAGCTCTCTATGGATATCCTAGACATCAAGCGCCACCTCTTTGTGAAGTTTGTCGCCCTATTTGCCAGATTCATAACCGCCCTCGTTCTTTTGTGAAAGAGCACCACTTTCACTTTATTCCTCATCACCATCGCACTCTCTTTTCATAAAACTGAGCTCATTGCTTCCCCAACCATTTCACGCGGGTTGTTTCCCGGTGTTAACTTAGAGTACGTCTTTCTTTCTTTCTTTTGACGGATCCAAAAATGGGTTGCTAAGAGTGAAAGTGGAAGCTTTAAAACAGCACAATTTGACGCCGATACTGATTGCACGGAAGTTGTAAGCCGGGCTAGTAGCCTGTATTTCAAAACGACGCTTCTTCATAAAACAGTGGTCGATAGGGACGCTTCTTTAGCGATCACAGCGGGCGAACGCTTTAACAAAACTTAACGAAAATAAACCTAGGTGGAACTACTCAACATTACTAGGAGCAGTGCAGAATAGGGACGAACAGTATCCAGTTTTAGAGGAGGGGGAAGCTCATATGTGACTTCCACATCTAATGTTAATTTTAATGGCAGATAAACAGCAAGGAGAAAAAAGGCCGAGAGGTCAACCTGTCCATCATCCGCTTTGCTACCCTACTGCAAGGGTAACGGAAGGGAGAGTAGGATTAGCATTGCCCCTACGCAGGAAGCAAAGGAGAACTATAAACAGTCGCTCAGGTCGCTGCATTTTACAAACTACTTTTATAAACTACAAAACTAACCCGCAAATAGTTTTTGTGCCACCGACAGATGTCGCCACCATCCCAGTGTTTGAAACAGGAAACTTATTGTCCAGCCGGTTTTAAGTGGCACTCGACGTCGTACTTTAAACAGATTCACAATAGGTGGCTGGTTGTTTCTTCATACCTACAGGAGCCGCACGTTGAACTATCGGTAATTACAATATGGGACGAATCAGCATTCATAACCGTCACTAGCAGCCATACGTGATACAGCAACGTCGCTACGCAGTCGGGAGGGCTGGTTCAACTGTAGGCGTAAGAAACACTTCAAACTACGTACCGGGAAATTAAAGAGGCTCGAAGAACTTCGGAAGGCTTGTGTCTTCATGCGAACGAACGAAGTACCCCAGCGTCAGTCTTCGCCAAAGTAATTCGAAGCGTCTAGGTGCCTTCGTGAGCCGACCTTGTCAGAGAAGTGGTTGTTGAGAGAGAGAGAAAATGAACCCGGTTGGTTACCCTACACTGAAAAAGGGGAGGGAAAGATTGTTGACGATGTCAGAATGAGCAGGAAGTCACCGAAAGATGATGGTGTGCCCTATCTCCAGAGCAAAATGGCTTATTTCCTAATGTTCAACACCATGTTCTCGTACGCTCTATGGCATAACGCAGGCTGCAGGCTCTGAGGAGCTTCTACATAGTAACAACACACGACCCGTTTCTGTGCTGGTTTACCGGTGACGTAGTTCGCAGTACGACGGAAGCCTGCAAATTCTGTCGCTATAGATGTCGTTATGTGTGACATCTTTGCCATGTTTCGCTGTAATCGCAAAAGCAGCTGCTGAACTATTTGAACCGTCGGTATAAATATGCACGTTCTCTCGGTATGTCTGGTACAGGAATATCAGCGCCATCTGCTTCGGAGCCGTACACGATTGGTCTGCCTTCTTTGTGACTTATAAGATAGGAAGGTAACCTTGAGGCTGTCTTAGGTACTGTGTCATATAGGGTAGATGAATGTCTTGCAGCCGATGTATAAACTGACGGCATTCGCTCTGATAAGGTCAACTGATATTCAGGAATCCTGGGAAAATGGCGAATGTGTGCTCGGAATTGACAGCGACGTGCGCCTAAATCAAATGGTATCGTGCGTTGACAATTGTTGTGGGTGTCCAGGTGCTTCGAACCCCATACACGTCCATACGGTTCAATCCTGTGTGCTCTCCAGAGCACGAGGGTTGCTTTTGCGTGCATTTGAAAAGAATGGCAGACTGTAACGGTGGAGCACCAGGAGCAACGCCTTGCACAGCTTCAGCATAAATTGCGCAGTTGTAACCCAGGTTTTCTCCCAGAGGAATTTGAACACCTGAACAATGGATGGGAGACCTCTTCAAACAGGTGCAGTGGGGGTTCCACATGAAGTTGGGTCAATGAGGACTCCCGAGATACGATGTATCTTAACCTAGAAGACGATCCGGCCGTTGATAGAAATCGGATACGACGACATAAGCTTTCGTGTAAGGGCAAACCAATTTTGGTGTACACACGGAAGCGTTGTTTCTGGAGATAAGCTGCCGTTATGGTTGCCGCCCGCTGAAGTCTTAATGGCACCTGAAGGCGAGTCACAGCACAAGCCCAGATGCTAATGTCTTTACATTACAATGATGCTACTTCTTTCGCCCGACGATGCTCCCATGTTTAAAGGGGACTCTAATCTGACTTTCTGTGCTTTGGATTGCCGTTCCTTCTACAGTCCTAGCATTCCTCTAGTTGTGTTTTGAACACACACGAAGTAATTGTTACTGCGTTCGTATTCTGCAGCTAAGCACATTGCTGAATGATCGTTCGGAAATAAGTCCTACGTAGTCTCAAAATTGTAGAGGGACACTTATAAGAAAGCGTAAGTGCCACTCAAAACATGAATAGCTTGCCGGTGTCAACGACGAGGATCCGGTGACGATGACTTGTGCATTGTGAACTCGAGATTGGATTTTTCATAAAACAAGTAGCAGGATTCATAGCGGTCATAGCGGCTGCGCCTGCACAACAGGCGCAGCTTCAGCAGCGCCGAGTCGGTGACAGCGCTAAGCCGCTTCACTGAAATGTACGGTACCCCTTCGCAACACCTGACAACCCCATCTATGCAAACGAACGAATGTTTGCATAAGGAATGCTGAATATTTGTATTCAATAGGACGCCATGACGCCATCTTGTCTTTTTTGCCCATGCATTAACTTTGTATTAATTTCGTTTCTGAGGCTCCAAGCGTGGTGTTCCGATATTGTCCCGATACTAGTGATCGGAATGTCCCGATACCTAGCTCACAACTCCTTAGAGGAGTAAAAGGAAAACAGAAACAAATGGGGGGGGACTATTGTTCCCGTCAAGTGATGTAGCTTTGTTGTATAAGACTGCTGATATGCCTAATTTAGTGTGATGCATCACGTTCAAGCAACCGAGATGGTAAAACTGAATCCGGGAGCCATATACCCTACAGCGTCTCTCATAGCCTTGTTGCTTGGGTTCATTCAACCCCACGAATCAATCGAGTAACCACTGCAGTTGTGTGCAGCTGTAGTGTGCGGGCGTGTCAAGGTGCTGATGAGCGCGCGGTTGCGGTGTATGCCATCTGTGATGCGAGAGCGCGCGCTGATGTTTGAGGTGGTACTATCGTCCACTCGCGATGTCCCGGCATTGCAACCACACGGGCTTAAGAAGCTGGAAAGCCTTATTTGAGCACGTAATTGCAATGCGCCATCTTACGGTCTATGTTTTTCTTCAAATGAATTTTTAATGTAAATATGTAATGTTCTTCGTTAGGTCCAGTGTGATTAGCGTGCCGGTCGATAGACGCGAAACTAGCTCCCACATTAGCTGCTTGCCTGTAACACCGTCACTATTTTTGTCACTGTTTCTATGTTAAAAACTTTGAACGACACCTTACGATTTGGTCTCCTCTTAGTATTTCACAGAACTCTGTACTTCTCTAGTTAATATGCGTAATGTTTTACTTTTCTCATGGCTTCCACTCGCGCTGTGAATCATGGATGTCTCATTTTCAGATGTTCCTTCCTTATTATGTCTTCCAGGTGGACACTTCTTCCACCAGGAGTCCGTGCTGTACACTTGGAAGCAATTGGGCCGCACCGAGCGCCACACTTCAGTGCCGTTCCTTAGCGTGACTCTTCCTTACGGTTTGGAGTGGAGCTCCTTTCAACTGAGTGTGCGCGTGCACTCGCCAGGTGAGTTCGGCGGAGACTCAGTTTAGCCTGGTGTTGATATGAAGAGCATGAAAACAACTACGCCGTTCCCACGAACTGTGTGAACCGGCGGACGTGGCGCTTCTCGACGGCTTCCATCACCAAGACCGCGATGGTCTCGCGGTGCAGGTACAACTGCAAGTACGGGTGTATGAAGCCAGAAGCGCGAAACCTAACGCTTGAAGCTCAACGCCTCTACACCACTTGCAAAGACATGATCAATTGCGCCTGCAATTCGAGACATTGGTAAATGTCGTTTGGGGTCGCACTGATCTATACGAGATCCATTTGTGTCGGGTAAGCCAGCCCCTGTATACGCGAGTGCTTCCTCTCCAAAGTCCTGCTCGCCAATGTAACAGCAGTTTTTCCTGCTTTACCTCCGCCTTTCTGATTGCTGAGAGAAACCCCGCTAGGTCTACAGGCAGAGACACCGACGCCGAACACGGAGAAAGAGGCCCAGTAGCTAGGTCTACGTGCTGAACCTGTGCGACTGTAATTCGACAGCATTAGAAGGGTTTCCCCACCCACGCCTTCGCACTATACCTTCAAGATCGGCACGCGCTACGCTACACACCACATTAAAATTCTTGCAAGAACACGTATCGTGCGCTTGTATCAAGATCGGCCCACCAAGTCACCGCCTTTGATTACAGAATATCCGAGATTGGCTCACTTTAGACTGCGATACAAACGACACACCAAAACCCAGGGACGTATAGGCGAAGGAAACCTGGTTTTGAATTTTAAAACATGAAGGCTACGGAAAAGGTACGGCACATATATAGTTTGATACTCAGAATTCAGTAGGAAAATCTGGCGCGCCTGCGTGCCGCCCTGCCAGTATTGCTGCCAGTGTAAACATCCTGATACTCGTAACAAATGTATTTTCCATTGCACATTCAACTTAACGTGCACCAGTCGGATTGTGCAGTTTTACGTGGGACATGTGCGTCTAGACACTACTAATCCCTGTAGAAAAGTTGGGCGTTTGGGATTTGCCTGAACTTCCTGGTGCCCCTAACCACCCCTCCCGTTCCGTACCTGCATTGGTCTTTTGTGAAAGAGCGCGTTTATACAAATCAGTGTACTAGCCCCGACTGCCGCTTTATGTGCAAGTGCAGCTAGTGGGAATTTATTTTTCTCGCAGTACTCTGCTAGGTGTCAATAACATGAATTCCTGCCTTAGAGTTACCTCCGGCGCACAGCTCCCCTAAAAATACCGCACGAGCGTGTCCTAGAGACATGAGATACCAGTAAATACATTAATAGGGCAGGTAACGCTGCTTGTCTGCAAATGATTCGCTTTGAAAAATTTAACCTCATATAATGTAGACAGAAACTGAGGTGTCCTTCTTTCGTTATACCAAAACACAGCTGCATAAATAGCCGTGGCTTCTTGTTGAATGTGGCGGGCTACAATTTGGCCTTTGGATTAGGTTGGATCACGTTCGTACATGCCAAAGAGCGTATACACAGTCATCTATACTTGGGCGCTGCGTGCCCATCGATACTATTTTCGGCGCACAAAGGGGGCCTTTCCTATGCCCAAGGAACCTGCCCGATTCCCGGAACACCATAAAACATTTCTAAAATACGCATTAAAAATATATAAGAAAGCGATAAAAAACCCATAAGATGTTGAAGTGCTCGTCTTTTACAAATGCGCATGGATATGCGGTACAACTCGGACCTCCAGGCCCAAACAACCGTAGATCCCAGTGTTCCACCTTTCGCCGGTGCGGCTCCCTCGGCCTCCGCCGCGCACCTGTGATCGAGGATATGCGCGAACAGAGCGGTCGTTTCTCGTGTCCAGAGTGTCTCAAGCGGCGAAAGCTCGCGCAGGCGTTGTACTTTCGCAGGGGGGGGGGGGGGTCTTTCTCTCGACGAGCTCTTCCAGTCGCCCATCGCTTCCCCCCTTCGTCCCCGTAGATTTATGCATACAGCGTCTCGCCCCCCTCGCCCTTAACGTGGGGCTACCGTATTTCTTCCCTTTTTGCTGCTACTGCTCTTCTTCGTGCTTTTTGTGCCTTTGCGCTTTGCCGCGCTTTTTCTCCGCTATCTCTGTTTCGGGATTATTTTCTTCTTCTCCGATGGTCAGCGAGTGGGAAGCCTAAAGTATAGAGAGCTTTGTGAACGGCGGACGAACGGCGCGTTGAGCCGGGGCTACGCGGTGGCCTAGGCGGGCAGGGGAGTGCGTTGGGTAGTGCATGGGCGCAGCGTACGCGAACACAACTCGTAAATTCTGATCGCGCGTGTGCCGTTCTCGCGCTTCTTTTATTTTTTTTATCTTCTAAGCACTTTTCTTTCTATGCATGCGCGTGCTTTTTTCATCGGTTGATGCTCTTCGGGCGCTCTGACCTGTGCGCGCGTGCGTGCGTGTGTACACAGAGGAGTGTGGTCCTTCTAGAGGATGACCGGTTACTTTTATATATTTCACTCCCTCTTTGGCCGCTCTCACTCGCTCGGTCCTCTTGGCGCTCGGACGTGGGTCGGTCGCGCCAGCCGCAAAGCGCGGCGCGAAGCGTAGCGGCGCGAGCGGTTGTCGCAGACCCCAGCGCTGTGCTCTCCGGCAAGGCACGCTTCTTCCCAGAGGCTTTTCTTCGGGCTGCCGCGTGGCGATAACAGCTTTCTCCAGTGCGAGAACGAAGCGGCCGAGATTCGGCAAGCAAGCGCGCTCGCCTCACCCCGAAAAATGTAAACTGAAAACAGGAGAGGGAAGCGTCAACAGCCTGGGAGAGGAGGGAAGGGGGGGGGGCTGTAAAACGAGACTTGGCTGGACGGAGCAGACAAGTGTGGCTCGAGGCAAATTGGCTGCGCGTATTTTACGGCGGACGCGAGGCGGTGGTCGCGCGCGCTCTCTCGCAATCGATGAGCAATCGATGCCCGGGTGTTTAGGCAGCGACTAGTACGCTGCGCTATACTGGGCCCGACATACGAGGCTTCAAGCGCTGCAATCTCATTCTGCATCTGGGATGATCTGATAGACGAACGTGCAACTGCTCTGCTATATCGTTGGAACGACTGTTTAATAGACGAATTAAGTAATGAAGTAATAGGTTAATGTAAAGGCCGTCCTGACCGCCTGAAAGACACTCGCGCGCGTGCTCCCCCCGCCCCCCCCTACCACATAACACGGACGCTCAAACAAGATCACACACGGCGCTATCGCGAACACGCATAAACCATTACGCACTCGAACGGTATTCCTGCGCTTAAAATAATCTTGACTTGCACATTTAACCAGTAAGGCTCAGTGTTGTGCTAGTGAGGCACATACATTAGGCTGAGCCGTTCTCTAAAGATGTGCTTTTCTGCACTTCACTTTTCTTCACGTAATTGGTGGGCATCATGCAGTACTGCGCCCTAACGCTTAGAGTACCCTGATGCCCATCTTAACGACCAGAGCACAAAGGAGGAAGCAAACAGTACGAGTCGCTTTTTACACAAGTTAGTTAATTCATTTGTTGAATAAAATATTTGCTGCAGAAAGCTTGCTCATCGAGTCTTCGATAGCCAGTGAGAGACGATTTAGTGGAGTTAGTTTTTGCTTTCGCGAGTTTCTTTTTAAGTCACAGAAGCTCTTTCCTCGTTACATAGAAATACGAGATAAAGTTGTCATTTTGTAATCTCCGTCTTCTTTTACCTTAATATGTGGCATTAGCATTGAGATATGACTTCTCATTTCGAAAAGGTATACCAAACTGCTCTTCCGACGCCTGTATCAATTTGAAACGGTGAAGAGGACTTACTATTTACTATATATGCAGGGTGTTTCAGCGAACACTCTGCAAAGTTCGGGCATTAATATCTCGCAACTGGTGTCATCCGGGGAATTCGTTCCAAGTTCGCCTTGCGAATGCCACGGCTACTTTTTGTAAATTGCAATATGGGAAATACGATAATTTGTTTAAATAAAACTTAATTAGTGATTTTTGTTAATTAGTCGATAATGGATTTCAATTGTTTGTGCGAATAATGTCTGCACTTCCAGTTCATGAACTGGAATTGTGCTACCTGCCACAGGCAACCTTTAGAAAGTATTGAATGTGTTCGCTGAAACACCCGGTATGTACGGTTCTTACTATATATATATATATATATATATATATATATATATATATATATATATATATATATAGAACGAAAGGAAATGAAACTGAGGGGCCCGATTTTTATTAGTCATATCATAAGATACCAACCAACAATGACACCTGTGAATCATCGTTGTTTATTTCGTGTTGTGTTAACTCTACCGCAAAAAAAAGCTATTTTATATGTAAATCTAAGAAAGTGCAAATTTTTCTCAATGGACGTCTCACGTGTTGTATCGTGCACAGTTTGAAATTTCTCAGCAACGTTCTCTACCTAGAAAATCCGCTTTCTTGATAGCGAGACATTGATCCTCACAAACGAGGAGAGAACGAAAAACGCGTTAACATCGTGACGAAACGACGCCAGCTTCCTTGGCTCCAAAAGCAATAACTCCCAGATTCAGATTGTAAATGGTACGAACACGGGGCGACGAAAACAAAATGAGAGCTTCAAGGTAGCTGGCGGCCTCGGAGTCGGCCACCGGGGAACACCGAGTCAGCTCGAAATTACTCGCCGCGACCTCATATTTCACGCCAGTGCCTCACCGCGCTTCGCGGCCTTTTTTTAAATGTATATTTTGCCTTTGCGTCCTGTAAGATTATTTATCTTACTCGCATTTCGGTGCACATTCCTTTCGTTTTATTATTTCGCTGCTTCGCGTACTGCGAGCGAGTTACCGTCAAGCGTTGCTTTCTTGCTGCAGCCTGGCCGAGAAATTAACGCTGTCTCTCGTGCTGCGCGGCTCCCGCGGTTTTCTGAGTTAAGTGCCGCGGTAACTTTTCCTTATTTATTTTCTCGCTTTGTATGCGGCAATATATATCTGTTCTTTTTTTTGGGGGGGGGGTTTCCTTTTTTATTCTTTTACTTATCTGGGCTATACGTGGCTCCTCAGCAAAGCGTTGCTTTCTCGTAGTACGAGCATATTCGGCGATTGGAACTTTACATTAGACAGGCAGTTACAGTAGACAGCTGTGAGTCACTGTAGAACACTATACAAGTCATTTTATTGCCATAGCAATTATATGGGCACTTTAAGCGGATTTCAGCTGTCGCCATCGTCGTCGCCGTGAGGTTCCGTATAAAGCCCAAGCGCGATAAAATCGGCGCCGCACGCCGTATGCTTCATGTGCCAGTGAAAGCGCGCGAGGAACGCGCGCTTTCACGGAGAGCGAGCGCACGGCAGCGAGCAAACGCGACCATCGTGCGAAACGCCGTGGGGGATGGGAGGCAGGGAGGGGGGGTGGTTACGTTGTGCGGCGGCACCAACGGCGCAACGGGAACTGGCGATTCAGTCTCGCACGCGGAGGAAAGCGGGAAGGCAACGCAGGAGGGAGGGGTTGCGGCTTCTACTCTGCCCGCAACTGAGTACTTGTACTTTGCCTGGCTGCGGGCAGTCGCCCGCACCGTATCTTGAAAGCGATCTGCAGATGGCTTATAGCTTTGTATGCGCTGTGCTTCCGCCGCTCAGTTTCCGTTGAAGCGATAGACCGCACGAACCTTCGCTCACTGCTGCTGCTGCGCTTGCTCACGCCAGCGTTTTGACCGCGGTTGTCTACGGTCGTCGAGTGGGACCGTCGAGTGTTTGCTTGTGCGAGCTGACACCATGCTTGTTATTTCAGTTAGTAAGCGAATGTGTCCAACTTCATACAGCCGATAAAGCTACTATCCTTACTTCGTATAGCTCTCTACTAATTTGCTGTCGCAATTGATGCTTCGCCTTTCGGGCGAAACTGCGACTTTTTTTTTCTTTTTCTGACGAAAACACACACTAGAGCCAACGGCGGAGCTTATAGTTAGATGCACGCATAGCAGCTGACGCATTCGAATCAGCGCAGTCTGGCGTTAGGATTGTCGACAGTGCACCTGTTTCCCTGCATAAGAACTCTTCAATATATTCGGCTTGGTGCAAGACCTGCCTTATGGATATCAGAACCTTATGGTAGAAGCACCGCAGATCGCAAGTCTCCGGTGGTTCTACTAATCGGAAGCCTTTTACATAAAAAAATGCTGGAATTTTACGTGGCAGAACCGCGATCTGAATGAGTCACGCCGTAGTGGGTACTCCGATTTTTTTTTTACCACCTGAGGTTCTCACCCAATGCACGGTACAAGGGAATTTTAACGCGATAGCGTTAATGGCCTCGTGTCGCAGAAAATCCGGCGTCGGTGTCGGCGTAGTCTTGGGTGCGCCGGCGGCTGAGAAAATCATCCCGAACCACACTGACCCTCCGCGTGGCGTATGGCGTTAGTGAACAAAATTGAATTTCTCAAAGTAAAATCCGTTAGCAAAATCGTAAAGTATGTCTTAACCACAACCTACAGGCATGGATAGCATCGGTTTATAATTTGAATATACGAGAAAACATAATTCGGTTACGAGGAAACGCAAACCCCTTTTCCAGCATTTCTACCATACCAACTGCCGCGCCCCCGGGTAGGTTACTTGCAAAGACACCATCCAGATGGCGCTGACCTCCTCGGCAGCGCAAAACGGCAGCGGCGCGCAGAGGCGAAGATGGAGAAAATAAGCAAGCTGCAGTTGCCGGGAAGCCTGACAAGCATTCTGGGATCTTTGAATGCTATCGCGTTCCACTCTTAAAGGCGAAGCTTAAGCGTCCTCCAAACTTTTGCATTCCGCCCCCATCAGAATTCGACCACGACGGCCGGGATCGAACCCGCAACCTCGCGTTCAGTAGCGCAACGCTATAGCGACTTAGCTACTGCGGCGGCTGCTCTTTCCACCAGAGACGTGCTTGTCTATGCCATCGCCGGGGGCGAGTGCACCGTACTCTCGTCTGTCGCCAACAGGTGGCTACAGACCCTACCGGCAACAGTGGAACGGTGACGCTACGACAAAATGATATTTTCGCGTTTATGCTCCATCCGCTCTGCTGCGTCTACTGGTTCACGAAGCCTCTTGTCTGAAGCCCCTTTTGCGTCATACGTCTAATAAGACAAAAATTTACGTGCGATAGCCAGTCACACATTTGTTTCACTGGTTCGTGTCATTTTCCCTGAAGACGGCTGGCGACGTACATTGAAATTTCAGAGGCATCAACCGACGTTTGCTGGATGCATCCTAGATTGCAGTGGTATATACTGGGTGTCCCATGTAACTTGTGCCAAAATATAAATATGTGCAAGTGCCACGTAGCTGGACAGAAACAAGGTAACGTTGCTTGGAGTCGTTTGGCGCAAGTTGGACTTTTTTGTATTTCGCCTAATTACATATTTAATTGTTATTAAGTAATCAACTACTCAAAAATTATATACAGAGCTTGAGTGTCAATGAGAAAATTGTTGACCAAGCTAAAAAAAATGTCGCAGTTTCGCCCGAAAGGCGAAGCATCAATTGGGATAGCAAATTAGTAGAGAGCTATACGGAGTAGGGATAGTGGTTTTATCGGCTGCATAAACTCGGACACATTCGCTTACTAACTGAATTAACAAGTGTGGTGTCAGCGCGCACAAGCAAACATGAAGAGATCGCACTTGATGACTGCAGACAACCACTGTCAAAACGCTGGCGTGCGCAAGTGCGGCCGCCGCAGCGAGCGCAGGTTCGTGCAGTCTATCGCTTCAACGGAAACTGAGCGGCGAAAGCACAGCGCACACATAGGTCAGAGCCGTCTGGAGATCGCTTTCAAGATACGGTGCGCGTGACAGCCCGGACCGACGCATTAGCACGCAGTTAGAATAGTAGAAGTCGCCCCCCCCCCTCCCTTCCGCGCTGCCTTCCCGCTGTCCTCCTTTCGCGTGGGAGATTGCGTCGCCAGTTTCGCTTGCGCGCGGTTGCAAGATACGCATTTGGTGCCGCAGCACAGCATCGCCCCCCTCCCTCCCATACCCCCATAGCCTTTCGCGCGACGGAGGAAGGCGCGTTTGCTCTCCGCCGTGCGTTCGCTCTCCGTGAAAGCGCGCGTCCCCCGCGCGCTTTCACTCGGGCATACGGCGCGAGTGAGAGTGACGATTTTATTTCCCCTGGACTTTATACGCAACCTCACGGCGGCGACGACGACGGTGACACCGACGGTAGAAATCCGGTTGAAGTGTCCATATATTTGCTATCGCATTAAAAATTCCCTATACAGCTTTCTGTTGCTCAACACGTGCGACCGAAATTTTTTTTCCAAGCCAGAAAGAAAACCCGCGAGATAAGGAAAAGTGTCGTGCCACTAGGAGCAACAGGAAGCTGGGTCCGGAATTTTTCAAGGTGGCCTATAATTTTCTCATCGACACTTTTGCTCTGAACATAATACTTAATTAATGTTAATAATTCGTAATAACCAATTATGCAATTAGGTTTGTTACAAATAAATCATCTGACACACTCCAAGCGACGGCAAACAGCATACCTTGATTGTGTCCAGCTGCGGGGCACATGCAGATTTCAATTTTTTTTACAGGGAAAGCATTATTACCTACAAGGAAAGCAGGCAGATCTCATCGTACACGAAAATCCCTGCCCTACCGCCGGGATAGTGAAAAGGAGGTGGGAGCTTGCGCTGGGTTGGTCGAGAGAAGAGGAGGAATGGCAAGAAAAGGTGCACACTGGTGGAATTGCTTGTAGTAGTTATGGTTATTCAGGAGAGAGGAAATGGCACGGTAACTGTCTCACTAACTGCGAACGCCTCAACAGTGTCCTATGAAACAGAATTGGGAGAAAAACAAGAAAGAGGGAAATATACTTGGGAAGATTTGTATGGGGGGAGAAGTGTTGACGGGGAGCGCGCCGGTGTGGGGAGGGCGGATTGCTGGTGGACAACGGCCAGACGCATAGGAACACCTACACTGCTTGGCGCAAGCCTCTCGTTCAAGAGCGCGTTTGGAAGCGCTGAGAGACGAAGCGTCGTAGAGAGCTTTCATGTGCAGAGCTGCGCCCTAACAGCGTTTAAGCGTGTGTGCGTACGAAGGCTCCCTAAGGGTCGGTGTCTATATCACTAGACGGCTGAAGAACAGGAGGTGCGCCTTAGTAGGTGTACAGCGCAGTAGTCTGCAGTCATAAGTAGACGGAGCGGGATTTCAGTGGGGTAAGCCTGTATAGGTTTAAAGGGCAACTCCGGTGATTTTCTGACCATGTCGAGCTAATAAAATATTTAGGTTCCCGAGACCCTCCTGTGACGCACCTGATAGGAGAATTGTTCCGCAAAGTCGAAAATAATTTTTAAAAATGTCACAGTTTCGCCCTAAGGGCGAAGCAGTGAATGCGATAGCAACACAGCGATGTCATACGAAGTAAGGTGAGCGGCTTTGGTAGCAATATGAATTGTAGTAAACATGAGCTGATTAAGTAAGCAGGTGTGCTGCGGCGTAAGTAGACCGACATGAAGAGAGACTCGATGACCACGAGAAGGCGCGTGTGAAACGGTGGTGTTATGAAAAGCGCTTCCCGTGGGCAGCGCGTGCGAAGGGACACACCTGTAGTGCTGCAATGCCGATCCGGGCAGCATTGCATATGTAGCGTGCGTTGGAAAACGTGGCCCGACTATTACTAACTGAATGAACAAGCGTGGTGTGAGCGCGCACAAACAAACGTGAATAGATCACACTGAATGACTGCAGACAACGACTGTCAAAACGCTGGCAGCAAGCGCATATATACGCCGCAGCGGCGAAGGTACGTGCGGTCTATCGCTTCAACGGAAACTGAGCGGCGAATGCACGGCGCAGAAAGGTCAGAGCCGTGGGGAGATACGAGACCGTGCGGGCGAGACGAGCGCGGTTGTTGGCAGAGGAGAAGTGCGCCCCCCCCCCCCCCCCGCTCCCTCCGGCGCTGGCTTCCGGCTTCCTTGCTTGCGCGTGGGAGTTTGAGTGCGTTCGCTCTCCGTGATAGCGCGCGTCCCCGCACGCTTCCGCTCGGGCATACGGCGCGCGGCGAAGATTTTATCTATAGGGAACCTCACGGCGACGGCGACGACGACGGCAGAAATCCGGTTGAAGTGTCCATATAATTGCTATCGCAATAATAAGCAAAAAAGCGAAAAAACGAAACCGAAACCGGAGCACGCAGCCGAGCGAACCTCTGCGTGTGACGTCACGAATGTATCCCCGGCGGGGAAGGCACGCAACGCATGCCGGTCTCGCCCGCGGGATGAACGAAACCGGCGAAGAGCAGACGATCAGCTTATTCGTGACCGCGCCGGACCTTCGGGTGACAGTGTATGTAAGCTGCACCACCTATTCGGATCTGTCAAACAGTGACAGTTATGATTCAGACGAATTCATTAGCCACGAATCGCCGTCCTCCACCACTAGAGCCAGCACCCATGCGCAACATATCGCGCTGCGACATGAAGACCAAGGGTAGCCCTAACCACTGATATACGTGCTGCTTGCTATTTTAGGTGTTTTACCCCTCTCAGGGAACCGCTTCGCATGCTCACTATAAGATGTGGAGCACGACTTTCCGTATTTGTATCCCACAAGAATGCCGCTGACAGTCCAAAGCACCGACCGGTGCATTTGTTTACATCGGCAGGTACAGCGACAACTCGTACGTCGTTCTCTTGAGATAGCCGCTCATCGGTGACATCAATTAATGTCAGAACATATCAAAACACGTATATTTTCTGCATGTAAGCACCGTTACATCACTCTGGGTCGCGCTGATACGTGCTACCACACACCTTCGGAAACAGCGAGCGGGAGACCGTAGTAGGGAAGCGTTGTGCAGCCTGCTTATCATTCTTCATATTCTTTTCATGCACAAAATTAGTGCTCCGTAAGGTAGACATAGATTGGGACATCGCGCGTTTGAACGCTCATTTAGAGAATGTATAGTTTTCTCGCGGAAACGCAGATGCCATGAAGTATGACATCGTTGGCAGCTGAACGAGACGGTTGTTTACACATGCTGTACCGAAGGGGCCTCCGCTTGCTGCCCATTTGGGATACGAGACAAACAGTGCACCTCGTAAGCTAAATAATGAGTCAGCATAACAATAGGTAATAATACACCCATGCATCTGCGTAGTCACATTTCATTTAGGGAAGCGCCGGCGAGTGCGACCGGCCGCATTCGAGAACGGCAACGTATACGGATGTTGATTGCGCGTCGTGTTGTCGCTTCTAGCTTTTTGCGTGTGCACTGTCCGAAATGATGAATGGTTTATTTCAAATCCGTATGGTCAAAACTGAACTACAGAAGCAGCTTTCCTCGTCCTAATAGCTTAATTAGCTTCATATCAGTGGCTCTGGTCCGCCAGCAGCAGACGCACGAACTCGGCCACTGTGATAGGCTTAACCTCGGCTGAACGCGATCGGGATCGGCTCAAACTGTGTTTGCGGAAGGCGAGGGCTGAAGTTCGTGCAGCCAACAACGCCAACACCGCTTGCCACCCCGCATCACTTGCCCGTCCACAGGGAATGCAACTTCTCGCGACAGCAACATCTCACGCCAAGCGCTAGCTCACGATCGTCGACTCCTGCACGCTCTCGTCGCTGTCGTCTGCATGATCCCGGCATGCTCTGCGTGGACCATTCCTGACGTCATACACAATGTGGTCTATAACTGAGGAGGGGGTAAGGTAGGGTGCTCGAGGGAATAGATTAAATTCATTTGTAAAAAACGTGTGCAACTCTCAAGCCTGCTTTTTTTAGGACATGACGGAGGTATTCAGAGGAACAGACCCAGCGAATTTCATCGACATCCGTTGTCATCGAAAAATCGCCGGAGTTGCCCTTTAACATTGGAGCAGGGGCTATTGGAAATGACACAGTAAAAAGTACACGCACATTTTGACCGCGCTGCTGAAAGCCGAGTTCACCAGCACTCGACGGGACAAGAGAGAGAGAGAAAACTTTATTTTTACGGGGCACAGAGAGGCGTCGATCCCCGTAGTGGATGGAGCCTTCAGTCCAGGGCCCCAGCGGTGGCGGCAGCACTTTCGGCTCTGGCGATTAGCTTTCGCTGATCCTCCAGTGCCGAGCTGGTCAGCACCATCTCCCACTTCTCGTGCGTTGC